>NW_011967087.1:265667-289998 GCF_000949405.1 Vollenhovia emeryi
TGATCTAGATTATTTTCAGATAATATTTTTAAGACTTCATGTAAACACAGTAGAAAAAGTTATGAAAAAATTATAGAAAAATTTAAATTATAAAGGGGGATATAGAATATATTCAGGTTAAGTTATATGACACACACATAAATGCATGATCTACAATGCCATCCATATTTAAATAGTGCAACTGTTAAGTATTTTTATGTGGCCCTAAACCAAATTATCTATACGTTATCTTAGATAATTTAGTAAAAATAGCACTTTCTTTCATCTAACAATAAGATGCAGATATAGATAATACTTATTTTTATTATCTATATAAAGATAAAATGACGCTAAAATTTTATGTAGATAATCATCTATATAATTTTATTTAGATAACAGCAAACACTGCATTTACACCATAATAATAATAATAATTTTTATTGTGTTCCCCTTAGGGTTACAATCCCTGCACTTTACCTTCTACATTTTTTCAACTTACAATTAGTCTAAAACTTAGTCTGAACTTAAATCTACGATTTAAACTATGTATTTCGAGGGTTTACGAGTTTTCTCGCTTCCCCTCTCTATCACGTACATACGCATCTCCTCCTCTCCATAGATATTTACATCATTATTATTTATTACTAGGCTTTTTTGGGCATTAGTGGGTGTTATTTGGCCTTGCTGGGGCATTATAAAGATAAAGTCAGATGAAATAAGATGAAACAAGATAAATAAGACAAAATAAGATAATAAGATAAAGTCCAGTGGGCATTGGTGTATCAGTGTTTACGCCTCGGGAAATACATACATCGCCTATTGTTCTCGATAAACGTTTGATATTGCTAAGGATTTAACGAAGAGACTGCAGCTCGCAAACGTCTTTCGTCTTCCAACGTCTAATTTCTGTTTTATCGTTTAAGATTTTTGTATTGGCGTCTCGAACTTTAAACGAAGCCTATTCGTCGTCGCCACGTCGAAGTGGCTTTTGCATTCTATCTGTCGAGTCTGCGACTTATTTTATTGTATCGCGGAAATTGCTGAGAAACGCGCAGTATTAATAATTACCTTAAAAAAACAACCTTTTTAAAAAGGTAAAAAACACCAAGTATAAGCGCCGTCCAATCAAGAATTATGTAATTTAATTTTTTAGATATATTTTGTTAGAAAAAGTCATTTTTATTGTCTCTACCAAAGTAATGATATCATCGAATTGCGCCAACTAAAATAGATATTTATACAAACTAGATACTTTATTATTTTTTATATTAAAATATTATATTCGAACAATCGAGCGTAAGATTGCCGAGAAACGCGCAGTATTAATAATGTGTAGCACCGTAGCATGAAAAATAGATCAGCGAAAGCTAGATATACGGAAACTAGACCAGTGGAAGTCGCAGAATAGAAATTGCACGTACATACATACATGCATACGTCCTTTACAATAAACGACCGTTTTCCAAAGGTGGCGCTTTATCACCTATATAACTCGTGTCTCACGACGAGTATCACAATCGATTAGAGATCACGAAAGCGGAGAGCTCTTGCCAACGATCGGCGGAGGCGCCCCTTCGAATTTTCGGAAAACCGTTTCGAAATGCCAGGCCGTTTCGCGCGCGGATCGCGAGGCTGGATTTAAAATCTGAAAGGAGCCCTGCCAACGTTGGAATAATGATTGGCGACGACAGTTTGGGGTTGCTGGCCGCTTCGCGAGAGCCAACCGACCGAGGACGGGAGGGGAGCGGAGGGGGGGGGGGGGACGAGTGAGTCATCGTTGAGCCAGGCCAGGCCTTAGCAGCCGCAGGTCAGGAGAGGAAGACACTTTTAGCCCACATTTCTTCCTCGCCTTCTCTCTCCTTTTCGCGCGCACACGGCGCTCCTTTATTTTTATCCGCCGCCGTTTATTCTCGGCCCGCCTGTCGTTTCTCCCTTTCCGCCCATCCCTCCCTCCCTCCCTCCCCGCCCGCTGTTCGCGATGTCCCACCCCCTCGTCGTTCGTGTCGTCCTCGGACGACGGGCATCACCCCTCCGGGAGATTCATCTCCGTGCCTCGTCCCCGCGACTCTCGGCAGCTGGCGGTTTTTACGTAAGTCCGCGGAGAAGGATCTCCCGCGAGAGCCTGGCGCTTTCTATTTTCCAGCGGCACGAATGTAGTCTTGCTCGTTGATACTTGGACCTGCGTTTTTATCGTCATTTTTCTCATCTATACAAATCACTGACAATGAGTTTCAGGCTGTGCATACTTCGATAGAAGCTGTGTAAACTACAGTCTGAAACCCATCGATGTATATACAGAGAAAATGATTTCTTTGAATTCAATAAATTTCGTTGTATCCAAACAAATTTGATATTTGGAATGGACCAAACAAATCATTTGTTTAAATTTGAAATAATATATATCTTTGTCTGAAATAAAATATTTATTTGAAACAAAAAGTATATTCTCTTTACTCTAAATGATATTGTTTTGTTCAAGCAACATTGTCGTTTGATAAAAAATATGTGAAAAATGTACACACATACATCTTTTTCCCTCTACGTTAGACTTTTCTCTTCATGGGAAGAAGCTTTCTTCTTCCAATGAAAGATAAACACTGAATTGGTACACTATGTTCAGCTATAAAGAATAGACCATTAGATGATTAGGTTGCGTCTGCTGCTGCGGTCGCTTATATGCCTGGCCGCCATGATTTTACTTACGAGTTCGATGGCCATCTAGTGGCAGCACCGAACTTTATAAGCGCCTGGGCAAATAATAGTGTCTTTTCCATCAAATAATAGAGATGGTTTGAATAAAACAACAAAATTTGTATTCAAACAAATAATGTTTATCGTATAAGCATATGTTGTTTCAGTGAAACCAATTTCAATTACATAAATAGGAATACTAAATCTAAAGAAACCTTTTTCTCTGTGTAGATGGGAATAAAGATCATGATAATGTAAAGCCTAGTAAAACCAAAGTGTAACTAGTAGGTCCACTCTCTGTCGGCTCCTGTGATCTTTGCGGTCCAGTTCACGTCGTATTCCGCCATTATTTTGGGCAGCAATTCAGTGGCGTATGTGTGTGTGTGTGTGTGTGTGTGTGTGTGTGTGTGTGTGTGTGTGTGTGTACCATACACATAACATATCTAGACCGAGCATTTGCCTCTATTTGAGCAGTGAGAAAAGGACAAACTCTGTTTTGTGCTATTTCGTTCGCATGCAACGTTCGCATGCAACCGAGAGAGAACGAAATAGCACGAAACAGAGTTTGTTCTTTTCTTCGTGAACCTCTATCTCCACTGATCAATGCTTGGTTTAGATATATTAGAGGTTTTTTCTGTTCCTGCACTGGTGAACTAGTGCAGTAAGCTAAAATGAGAAAAAATATACTAATATACTTGTTTTACTCCAATTTATTGTACTAATTTACCAGTGCAGGAATAGAAAACAAACTTAATGTCTATGGTGTGTACTGTAGTGATGTGTGGTATTATAGTGTATCAGAGCTGCACCACCATACATACAATTTTTCTCTCACTGGTCTGTCCAGAGCAATGTCGGATGCGCAGAAGGGGTCGACGCAAAACGAAACGAATGACTGAGTGGATCTACTAGTTATACCTACTGTGGTAAACCTGAGGTCCAGGCATTAATGAATAAGACTGTACGTACGAGCGTCTCGGAGCCTCTCCGGGTCTTTCGCGAACTCGACGTTCCACGAAACGCGAGAACCGCGACGCGGACCTTCCCTTTCTGTCCGCGTTTGCTAATCGCCAGGACAGCCAGTCGCGAGGTGTCTATTTCCGGAGATCCTTTCGGCAATCGACCGCTTTCTTAATCGCCCGAGACTTCGAATTCCGCCTCGGCTGTCTGATCTGTCAATGAAATCTTCGATTTCTGGACCGCTCAGGCTTTGATCGCTTCTCGTGTCCTCTTCTAGATGCTTTAATAGAATTCTAAACCCTTAAAACGTCCGAACGTCGAATTTCCGAGATCTTGGGGCGACGATTAAATTTCTAAAATCCTAGGCCCTTTCTGGGTGAAAAAAAAGGATCGACGTATGACTAATGATTAACAGCTCTTGACCGAGCCTAGGACTTTAGACATCACTGTAGACCGGACTTAGGCCTTTAGACATTCAATGGTTGCACGAAAACTTCAGAAACTCGGTCCTTTTTCTTTCACCCAGAAAGAAGAAGGATCGACATACAGTTCCGACTTCTGCATGACTAACACAGCTCGTTGTAGACCGGACCTTCTGTCGCTCGAGACCTTTAAGGGGATGCTGGAGTGATTCTGCACTTTTGCACCTCTCTAACCTAAAAACTGTCAGTTCGCGGAAACATTTGTGTAGTATACAAATTAAATGGCTTACGTGTACAGATCGAAAGCAGCTCGCTATTCCGGCCAAATGAAAGAACAATATGGCATCACTGAAACTAAGTTTGTAAGTCCAATAAGAAATAATAGTGAGCAACACATACGTACACTACATGTAGCATGTGTGTTGCTCACTATTACTTTTTATTAGACTTACAAACTTAGTTTCAGTGATGTCATATTGTTCTTTAATTTAGCCGGAATAGCAAGCTGCTTTCGATCATCTGTACACGTGTGCCATTTAATTTGTGTATTACACAAATCTCTCCACGAAACAGACAGTTTTAAGTGCAAAAGGTGCGAAAGTGCAGAATCACTCCAGCGTCTCCTTAAGATCTCTAACTTTCCGGACGAGACGTTACGTTACGCGGACGGATCGTTTACAATGCGACAAGTAAATAAATTAATTTATCTGATCGATCATTCGTGAAACATTTATCTCGACTTACGTACAGAGTGGTTTGGAGTTATCGTGCACCTTTCCAAACACACGAGCGAGCGGTTGAACTAGACCGTCAACGCGAGATAATGTCAAATTGACGAGGCGAAGCAAGATTGATGTAGCGCGACGTTGTTCGGCCAGTGTTTCTCGCAGGATGAGCAAAAGGGGGAAAAAGTCCGCATTCGCAAAAGTCCGCGGATTATAAATGACGATTCTGTAAATGGCGACTATAAAACTGCCGTAAATATAGAGTACGAGATCGTCAAGCGAGTTACAATTATTTCGGAGCGGTATAAGTATATCCGAGTTAATCGATAAGCCGGCTCTCTCGGCGACGTTTCTCCCAGTATTTCTAACAGATATAGAATCGTGACCGGCCATGTACTCATTGTTTATCGACGGCAAGCGTTGTGTATACGTTCTATATATGTATATACGTTCGAGAGCAAGCACGCATTGTTCGCCGCGTTAATTTTCACCTCGCGCGAGATAATTTATCCGTGAGATCGTTTCTTAAACGCGGGATCAACCAGTATTGTCCCACAGTGGAACGAAAATTCAAAGGGTTGCCCGGCGTTCCACTTTCCCTCACATTCGTCAGACATTAATAACCGAATCAGTGTATACGTATGACGTCTCCCTCACTGATTAATTGTCAAAAATGTTTCAGGCGGACACCGGGAGTTCAGCAAGCGGCACCGAGAGCTATGCGAGGACACGCTTCTGCCGAACGGCGCCGCCGCCGCCGCCGCCGCCGCGGCCGCCATTGCCGATCCGTCGGCGACGACGACGACGGCAACGACGACGACGACGACAGCGACGACGGTGAGCGGCTGCACGAGCCCCGGGCCGGGATGCCCCGTGCTCAGCATCTCCGGTCCACCGACCCCGCAGCCGGCCGACATCGACAACCACCCGGCGTCCCGCGTGCTGCCGTTTCTCTACCTCGGTAACGGCCGGGACGCCGCCGATCTGCAGCTACTGCGCGCCCTCGGCGCCACCCGGGTGCTGAACGTTACCTCGCAGCTGCCCGGCTACCACGAGGAGCGGGGTATCACGTACAGGCAGATACCCGCTTCGGACTCCGGCCATCAGAACCTCAAGCAGTACTTCGAGGAAGCATTCGATTTCATCGGTGAGCACAGTGCGGCTTGTTCGTATCGTTTTCAGGCGTTGGGCCCGGATAGCTCAGTTGGAAGAGCATTCGCCCGGCAAGATCCAGGTTCGAGTCCTGGTCTAGTCCTAGCCCGTTATTTTCTTCACCGAAAAATTAATAAGCGCGCCTTACTTTAGTAGCGCGGTGCATTGGTCAAACTTTGGTCAAACATTGGTCCGTATCGGGCCAATGTTTAGCCAATGCACTGTGCTACTAGGGCAGTACCTACCTATGGATTCCGCCATGTTTTTGGCCCAAATTCAGCGGCACGTGTGCGTGCGTGCTCAACAAAGTTACACTACCACACGATTGTCTTATTGGTTGGGCCCAAAAGAGGGCCGCGCGGCATAGCACTTTCTCGTAAGAAGAAAACCGCACGCGATGTTATAAATTATATCACGTACTTTTCATAATTCAAGTTTTCTTTTAAATTATTAAGGTAAGTTACAACTTTAAAACTTTTATTTAAGGTAAACTTGAAACCTTGAGAATTTAAAAGAAAACTCGAAGAATTGTGAAAAGTACGCGATATAATTTATATTGCCGCGTGCGGTGTTCTTGTCACGAGAAAGTGCTACACCGCGCGGCCCTCTAGCGGGAGCTGCGACAGGCTTGACTGTTTAAAAGTTACTTTAAATGTCCAAAATTACTCTAAAATTTCTTAAGCGAACTTTTAACTTCTTTAAGTAAACGCTTAGATTTGAGAGATCATTTTTAAAAAGTTCAATTTCATTTAAAGTAAATTCCCCCAAGGGCATTCTCCCGCGAACGCGAGTTTCGCAACAACGTGGATATAATAATTGAAAAGGTCGACACGCGTATCTCTTCGAGCCTCGATACCGCAGATATCCGCACGATGATCGTCGGTTAGACGTAATTTCCACGATTACGCCGGCGGCACGCTTCCTGCCGTTGTTGTTCCGGTCGCGCCGTTGCGTTCATTCCGTTATTTCGCGGCAAGTAGTAGCGAGCCCATGGACGGAAACAGGGTGTAACCAGGCGTTTCCGGTGGACCATTGAACCAGAGCGCCCGAACAGCAGGAGACCAGAAGAACCTTCCATTCATGAAGGCATGAGTCATGCGCGCGCGCGCGCGCACGAAACGTAAGAGACTTCCCCCTTCACCCTTTGACCCTGCGCTCTCTCTCTCTCTCTCTCTCTCTCTCCTCCTTCATCCTTGACGTCGAGTCTCCTTCTCCCTCACGTTTACGCGCCGTTCCACGCGCGCGCCGCGCATCTGCGCGGAGAGGAGACGCGAGAGGGCGGGGAATTACGCGTGGAAGGGAAGCAGGGTGGCGGTCGTGCGTGGCGATTGTAAGGGCTCGAAAAGGGACGAGAGAGAGAGAGAGAGGGATGGAGGGAAACGGACCTCTCTCCCCGAGCGTGCAACTGGTGGAATGCCGGTTGAATAAACCGACTCCGCACCCTGTCGTCGTTGTGGCACCCGATCCCGAAGTTTACTTTCGAGAAACTCATTCCTTCACGCGTCGTGATTCGCTTAATCACAAATTCGACGATGCCGAGCAGCGATCTTTTCTTTTCCTTTTTTCCTTTTCGTCAGACTCGCATTTTTTTCCACGAGCGCGTTTGCGGCGAAAAACGAGGAGCGTCTTTTCCTTTGTTGTAAACTTAAAATTGTCTGGATCATTATTGAGATTTATTTAATAAGATATATTTAAACGTACGTAATTGTCTTATTTTTTAATCTGAACTTTAGTTTTTGTACCAGGCGTTTTTCGGTACAAAACGTAACAGAAATTTTTTCTTTTTTTATTATTATAATAACTTAAGAGTCCATTTAGATTATATTATTAAGGTTTGATAAGCGGTATTTTTCTCCTTTTTCCTTGCGTCATGCGTCTTCTTAGAAACGTAGGAGACATTGGCTCTTTCATCGTGATCGATACAAAACGTAAGAAGAATCTTTTCTCCTCTTATTATAATGACTTAAAAGTGTTCGGATCACCGTTAGAATCTAATAAGATTTTTGGAGTACTTGTATTCATCTTTCTTTTGTTATTAGCTAGATTTGCAATTTTGGGAAACGATACTGAATGACTTCTGCAAATTTAATCATTATGATATTTTATATGAAGGCATGGCCAATAAGATGGTCAGTGACATAAACGAAAAATTACAAACTTTTTTTTTCTTCTTTTACTACAGTCGATTTAAAAGTATTCGGATTACCGTCAAGGCCCGGCATTAAGATCTATTGTGAAGCACGACTACAGCTACCTTCCGAAAGATGCGATCGACTTGTCCCACGCAATCGAATTCTCTCGCAGCGCGATACAACGTTTGCATAGTCTGCATAGGATCCGGGCGATGCAGTGACTCACGCTGGCGATACGATAGCGTCCCCCATACATTGCATAACCCGAGTCGGCCGTTCGAGTTTCACGACTGTTTCAACGGTTTACAAGCCCGAGTCGTTCATACTTTTCAAAAGCGCGCGCGACAAAGTGAGCCCGTGAAATCTGTTTCAATCCTAAAGAGGACTTCGAGCCAAACGTGATGAGACACACATTTTTCGCACGCGCTGGAACGACTTACAGTCTATAAATTACCTTCGAATATGTGCCTTTAATCACAGTATAGTTTTTGAACGATTACCGATAATAAGGCATCTAAAAAATATTATGTCTTATTGAAAAGAAATTAAATCCAATAACAATTACAAAATATAGAGGAGATGGTACAGGGTGTCCAGCTAACTCAATGAAAAAAATTCCCTGACTTTCTCAGGTTTTCCAGGAGCCGGAATTAATCTTTCCCTGACCGTTTAGCGTAACTTTTTTCAAGATGCGTAATTTGCGTACGTCTGTACGGTAAATCAAGTAAATGTTAAATGACGAAGTCGTTAAAATATTTTTCTCGGAAAACAAAAGCCCGAAATTTAAAAAGGTAGAAATTTAAATTAAAGCAATTATACCATCTATGTATAATACATTGTGTAAAAGGAACGAACATATCATTACAAACCATTCGAACCATTTGTAATACCGTACGTAATCATATATGATGCTTTCGTTTTGCTTAACTGCATATTGTTTGTAACTAGATGGTAACTTATTGTATAGTACTGTTTAGTAATTCATCTTTTTCCTATAGTTTTGTCTCATTGTCAGTGGAACACATTGAAATAAAATAATACGGATATAAATTACCGACCACGTTTATAAATAAATGTATGTTTAGCAAAACAGAAAATTAGTGCACTGAGAGCCAAGGAAAAGTTTACTTTCTAAGACTTTCCTGATATTTCCAGATTTCTAAAATTCCCTGACGATTCCATGTTTTCCAGATTTCCCCGACCACTGGACACCCTGTAGTAGGCTTTCAACACCCAAATTTAATCGCAAATCTTCTTTCGCAATGATCTAACAATGAATTTTCCACCAAACAGATTTCGCCCCGAGGGCAATAAATTCATGGTGGAACCAACAGACAATGCCTATTAATTTAGCAGAAACTATCTCATAATACTTTTCTCTCCCAACGAGAAATGACTCGTCGACTCGACATCGCTTCGACATCGATCGACGAGTCATTTCTCACTGGGGTACTGCCGTTTCTTTCGCGCATTCTTTCCGTTGACTTCTTCTTTTAGGAGACTTTGTTAAATTAAGAACAAACTAGAGTCAGGTACTTTGTCATCGGTAATTTTGAAAAGCGATAGCTTCTCCCCCGATTGTCGAGTAAATCTCTCGTCATCGCTGCGATGAAGAAGAAAGGAAGCGCGTATTCATCATGTCGCAATTTGTCTCTTATTCCAGAGGAAGCGCGGAAGGCCGGAAGTAGCGTACTGGTGCACTGTCAGGCTGGTGTGTCGCGCAGCGCAACAATCGCGATCGCTTACATAATGCGACACAAAGGCCTGTCGATGGTGGAGGCGTACAAACTGGTGAAGAACGCGCGTCCGATCATCAGCCCGAACCTGAACTTCATGGGTCAGCTGTTGGAGCTCGAGCAGGGCCTGCGGGCGGCCGGTGATGTCGTCAGTTCCGCGCCGGAGGAGCCCGCGGCGGCGACGGCGACGTCTTCGACGACGACGGCGGCGGCAGCGGCGTCGTCGACCGCGACGTCGGCGACGGGTAGCTGCCATCAGTGCAGGTGGAGTCATCAGCCTAATAGCGAGGAGGTGGTCACCTCCGGCTGCAGCGTCTGAGACCGGCCACCTCTCTCGTACCTCCTTCCTCCGGTCTCTGCCGAGAGCGCCGGATCGTCAGCGACGGCGTCGGTGCGTCGCGAGGGCGCAAACATATCCCGGGAGATCACCGAGAGAGCGAAGTGCCGGCGGACGTCCTTCCCGCGCCTCCACGCGACGAACCCGGACGACGAATGAACGCGGGGCTCCGCGGGATTGGATCGCCGATATTCCCCGTCCGAGGAAATCGGATTCAACCGCGCGAGGACGTTCTGCGAACACGAACAATGACGCCCCCCCCGCGGCATTCTTTCTCGAAATCCCGGAACGCGGATCTGCGGAATTTTCGGCTTTCCAAATCTTCGCGTTGCACGACACTTGGGTTGTCGCGTTTTTCACCACGGGCTCTTCAGTCTAGAAACTATTGGCTCTTGAGTTTTATTTTACTTCTTTTTTTTTAAGAATTAGTACGTTTTTTCCTCCCGGATTCTGTGCCTTCGGGACGACCATTCGATTGAAAATGGTGAAGTCAAACTGCCCAACTGACAAATCGCGACTTATTAAGGGACTCGAGGGGACACAAATGTATGAGGAAGACATGTCGTATTTTTACGAGAGACGATTTATCTCTGTGGATGATTAAATTGTTATTCCTTATTAGTGCCACATACCGAAATTAGCTCGTACGTTCTACACGCGATGATAAATCAGTTTGAATCGTTGCGACGTAACTTCTTCATGCGTATCCACGAAAAAGAAAGAAAGCTACAGGGAAATTGTCCACTGCGGATAGGCGTGAAGCGGGGCAGGGAGCGTATTTCGCGCGAGACGAATTCGAGCTCGCTTCCAGCTTCGCTAACGAGCAGCAACGCATCGCGATTATTTATTTTCGAACGACGTTCGCGCGAACGGTGAACATATAACTTGTACTTACGACACACGGTGTTCCATAATACGCTTGGTCGAGTCAACGGGGAGGCAAGTGAAACGTAGCAGAATGCTCGCCTACGAGCTTCTCATTAAACGGTTGACTGTCGTCTAACATTATTTATGTAAGAGGAAGCGGAATAGAAAGATACGAAATCGACGGAAGTGACTGTTCCAATGACTAATTATAGGCAGCTTATAACGCGGAAAGAAACGCAGGACGAAACGTTGAAAATTGGTCCTTGTAACCGCGAAGGTTGAATAACATTGATAATTATAGAGATCCATGAGTCTCTATTAGTGAGATATTATTTAACATTAGACATTTCATGGTTTAAGCATATGTTCATGTAAAAATTAACGGTACGTAGTCTTATTCATTGATGCCTGGACCTTAATTTTACTAGGATTCACATTTTCATAATCTCTGTTCCCATCTGTAGTTCACACAGCTTCTATAGAAGTTTGTGGTGGTACATACAGGCTGAAACTCGGTGATTTGTATAGATGGAAAAATGATTATAAAAATAGAGGTCCAGACCAGGTCATTAGTGAATGAGACTGTACATAATTATTCCTAAATTAGTGTCACTGATTGTGAGATCTTGCGGAGCTATCGTTAAACATCTAAGATTAAACCTTGACGAACGTGAGAGGATCGTTTAGGTCAGCGTAGCGCGCGGACAAAGTAAATCAGAATTGGCGAAACTAGACTTCTTCAACTTTCAACCGGGCGCTTGCCTCTCAATTGACTCGCCGCAGGTCAGGCATGAAGTTTTAGTAGGAAAACGATTTTCTGCATAGAGAAAGTAATCGTCGACTCAACATGTACGGGGTGTCGCGAGGACAAAAATATCGAGAGTCTAGTCTTTCAATGAGTAGCAATTGTTTTCTCGATAATCGAGCCTCGCGTCGGGTAATTTTTTTTTTTGGTATGTATTTTCTGTTAACGAGAGCGCGGCGACAATTTAATTAATTTTCAATCGAAATCGATAAACGTCAAACATGGTGCGACAGGGATTTTGTTCAGAGATCTCTGATGCAGAAACAATATTTCGGAAGAGATGTCACATATTTTTATGGTCTTATCACTGTTTTTAGCCGGCATTTTATTTTGTGTGGACAAATAAAGGATTATTTTGTATTACTTTCAAAAGCTTTTCTTTAGAATAACATGTATTTAACGAAAAGAGTGAAACGTACGCGATTATGAGCGAAGAAAGCAGAATTTTTTTTCTCGAGAACACGAAACTCTGACGCTGATATAATATAAGTAGTTGCCTAATCGTGTTCATGTATACAGCGTTAAAAACATTAGTTGAATGCAGCAATACTATAGAGCGAGCTTTGCAAAAAGATTGTAGAGATGACGAAATTACAAAATCCGAACAAGACAGTAGCGTCGCACAAAGTGTGCAATGTCGCGATCTTTTAAAGAGATACTTTTCTATTCTGAGCGGATATTGTCGCATTTTTTCACGATATAAAGATGAGGATTTTTATCTTAAAAAAAATATTTTTATCTGACATTGAGTCAGTGATCGGTCAATAAGTGTAATCGATAACTATTATCTATTTCTACAAAGGAGATTGTAAATTCTATCTGTAGGCAAATACTTTGGAGCTGCGGTATATTTCCTCTCTCGAGGCACCCTGTACATCATCACGCGAAATGGAATGTTAATTTAACGACGGGTCTTCTGTGGAAGAAAGGAAACTGTTTACTAAATAAAATTCGTTAACGATCGTTAGCGATTAGTTAATACACCCGGATAAATTGAAGAACTAATGGTGAAAGAGAGAAACGGGAGAGAAGAATATAGGTACAATAAAGCGTAAATCGTTCGAGACCATTGACCGAGAGCGGGGGAGAGTTCGCCTGTCTGCGTCCGTATTTCGATTGCGGCGCGCAAATTGCGTTGATATTTGATAAAGGAGAAATAATAATATATCGTTCACTGAGAATAGCTTAGTTCGTTAAGCTCCCTTAGCATTTAAGGATCTGATTGAGGTCCAACCATCGTAATCTAGTCGTTTGTTGGGATGATGATACGTACACGATGATGCGAGTGACGCGAGACACGATAGCGCGAAGATGCTCTTGTAGTTTACGGCAACGGGGAAGAGAATGATGGTCGTGATTGCGCGAGACGTATGTAATTATTAGACGATAAGAGACGCAAGGAATATTTCTTTTTGCGAGGGTGGGAATCGGAGGGTTGGTTCCAGTTGGATTTGTACATGAGCGCTCCGTGCACATTTATCCAGACGAGTCGCTCTTAAAGATACGACCAAAAACACGACGCAAGCGAGTGTTCCAAAGCGCGAGGTGCGCGTCAGCTCTTGCAGCTCAGTTTGCAACGTAGACGAGAACCACTGCCGTGCGAACAACAATCTCGCGGTTCGACCAACGAAAAATATCACGCGGTCGCGGTGGCGCCTTGTTAACGACTTAATTACAGCCGAGACAATAACTTCGTGATGAAGCTAATAACGCGAATCGCGGGAGAAGGGTTGCGAACGACGGGGGAGGGGGGAGGAGGGGAGCAAAGAGAGAACCAAGTTCCTTAGGATTTTGTCTACGACGACGAATTCGGTTAATTAATTCAATCTTGAAACAAAACGGTACATATCAGCGAAGCGTTGCCTTGCGATGAACGACGGTGAACTGAAAAAAAAAAAAGAAAACATAGTCGTAGAGGCGAACGGTGTAGACAATTAAACGATTTAAACGATTAGTTACCTTGCCAGCGATCGAGAGCAAAGATGAGGGTTGATATAGAAGCGTAGTACCTGTTGCATCACAAAGTGTGCATGTGTTTTATCGAGACCACTGGCAATGACCAATGCGACGACTTGCGATAAATCGTGGCGTGTTTTTCGTTAAAGGGCGGCGTAATTAAAATGGTTGATCAACGAGCCGTTCGGCCTTCGAGTCTTCGAAACGCGATTAGTTTTCCCCTCGAAGCTCGCGCGGCGAATGGGTGGAACTGGAGGATAAATCGGATTTTTTAAATAAAAAGTGCACTCGTTAATACTTTCGCTCATTTTGTCGACCTTTCTGCTCGTCGTGAAAACTCGAAGTGTAATCCTTTTAAGCAACGAGTTTTTCGTTTCAATCTGATTTTTTAATTTCGGTTCCATTCATTCTTTTGTTTATTACACGTAGTATTTATTCGTAAATTTTTTACGCAAGTCTTAAATCCAATTGACATTTTTGTATCAACTATTAATTATAGTCTTCTCGATGATATTAAAAATGATTTAATGTCAATCTTGAAAAATAGCCTTTCACAATTGAAACTAGGTACGCTTCTATGCGCGAGGAATCAAACTGACAGTCATTTATTGCACGTCGTCGTATCTTTTTATTGCCGAAGGATGCGTGCAAAGGGTCGCTTGCCCTTTCGAGATGTTTGCGCCTTTTGGAAGTATCTTCTTGCGAACCAATCGATATATATATATATTTCTCTTTAAACGCGACGTAAAGTATTTTAACAAAGTTTTATACAACATTTCAGAAAAAATCACACGTCGTGAAGCTTTACGGGTCGAAATATCTCCGGGGTCTTTTAGCGGAATAAGTTGCGATAACGAGACAAACGGATCCTCGAACGGGAGGATCGAAGCGTACATTTCGAAAGGATAAGAGCAAAACGGGAAACGTGAGAAAAACCGGGATGGGTTTGAAGGTGGGAGACCCCAAGTATGATCGGATCCCAACGATTTGTAATGTACAGCTACGTAGTGATTAGAGAACATTAGCGTAAAGATGTAACTATTGCGTATGTGCGTGCAAGTATTGTATTATATTAAAAATTTATTTAGTTATTTTATGAATAAAAAATGCAAACTCTTTTTGCCGGTTCACACTGGGGGCTGCTGTTTCAATGCCATACTTCCACTATGTCGCCATTCGGGCGATTCTCTTCTATTCCATCTTGTCTCACTTTAAACTACGCAACGAACACGGAAATTAATTGAAAAGAAGTCACTCTCATAAAATATGACGATTATGTCAATAAATATATGTATAAATAAAAGCAAATGCTAGATATGTCGAAAAGAACGAGGACTGGAATACGATAAATCATTGAACGCGCAATGAAAGTTTTTCTTCAAACAATTTTACACATTCTCGTTACATCGTCCCGCACAGTACACAAGTTTATCGCGGGAGTCTCCTAATCAAATGCATCGATTAATCGCTACAGAATCATCTGCGTGTCTATATGTACATAAAAATTTGTACGTCTCATATATATAATAACAATAACATTAATAATAATAAAATAATTCATAATCTTACAATATTGTGGTTGCAAGTATAAAACTTATATAGAACATCCATTCTTATATTATTACAATAGAAAACTGATTACAAGTCGCCTATGTCGTAATCGGCACTTTCACGTGGTTTCAATGTATCAGTTTGTCAGATTGGAAACATATTGAAAAAAAAAAACAATACGGCAATTAATCGGCAATAGAGATAGCATAGCGTTATCGATAATAAACGTGCGATCTGTGCCTGCGACCAAAGCCCTGCGAGTGATGATCAATCTAATTGTCACAATAACATTTTATAAGTGGAGAATTGCGATTGCTCTTTACAAAATGTAACTCGTATTGCAGCTTGCAAAAACGTACATACTTTCTGCAGCTAACACTGCGATTAGAGAATTATCTGTTTATTTATGACTCAATTTGCGATACGCACTGAAGTTCTATTTACTCACTACTTAGGTATGTCTTCCTTATTTGCTTAGGATGATCCATAAATCATGCAGGGGGATGCAGAAAATTACCACGAATGCAATGTGAAATGTCCTTTCAGTTTTATTTAACTAAATATCTAAGCTCTTATCGCTATTAATCTAAGTTGCTTTCGTTACGAGCTAATTCGTTTATATATTTAATTAAATTCTCAGCCTTTCATTTAAAACAACATAAGTGAGGATTAAACGTGATGTGCGATTTTCACTTTATTTTATAACTTTATAGCTTACCGATAGGAAAAAAGGAAAGCAAGACTCAAAGGATATACAGTTTTCCTTTCGGCCCTTACCTTTTAAGGATTAATATAAATTACGCAGAGATCTTTACATAAAAAGCTTTCTATAAAAAAATTCTACAGATAAAGGATTAATTCATCCTTCACATTGTATCATATTGAGTGAGAGAAAAAAAGCACACAATCATATCACAAAAACAATTGAAATATTTAGTGCAAGGTACAATTTTTACTTTAAACGGATTTAACAATTTCCGAAAATCCAAACGTAACGATAAGATTCTATCGGTTTAACACTCAATAGAGAAATCATTGGATCGTTCTCCGATCATTTTGCATTCTATAATATATTACATAAAAAAATATATATATATCACAATATCAACAATGATTAAAATAGTTAACGCAATACCGGATTTTCAGTCGTTTAGCCCCCTGCGGCTGTTACAAGTCTCCCAACAAGTCGAAAAATTGGGATACGATTAAAAAATTAGATTTGCATAGAACGAGCGAATCGTTCTTCAAAAACAAAAAAATCTTGCGAAAAGAATATACATATTAATAATTGAAGATCAACGGGGTGCGCGACTTATGGCTCATCCTGCAGCTCGGCGATTATCGTAAGGAGCGAAGAGCCAAGAAGGCGTGATCTTTATTACATGAAGAGGATTAGTTGCTGGCTAATGCAGCCATCGCGCGAATCAACGTGGCATTCTCCTCGCGAAGTCGGTCCCGTTCCAGGGTCATCTCGTGCTGCTGCTTTAAAAGGCGAGCCTCCAGCGCTATTATTTTGTGGTCCCGATCTTCCAGAAGGGACAGCAACCTCCTGTTTTCCTCTTGCGCTCGTTCGATCAGCTATAAAAGCGTCATACTTGATTACCAACCACGCTGTACGATTAGCAAATACAATAGTAAACGGATCTGTTTTTTATTGTAATAAAATTTCGGAACATCTCTTTTTTTTAACGATGAATATTTCTCGGTCCTATTTAGATATAAATCAAATTGAAATTTAAACGCCCATTGAATTAGGACCTAGGCAAGGTGGTGGCCATTAAATAGCTTAGTGAATCCATTTACCGTATTTTTCCTACTCTGTACTGTGCGCCGTTACTATCGGACATATAACACAGATTTTCCCCTCGGTAGGATCATTCTCGTCAGTAAATCTCTTTTTTTTGTTAAAAGTTAATTTAAATTACGCACGACTGGACATACTTTGTCTAATGTATTAATAGACTCACTTCGTGCGGATTGTCGCCCGTCGGCGTCGGCAATCTCGGCCTGACGGTTGCATTGACTGACGTCTGCGGCTCGTGATTGCCGTGGTCCGATTGATTAATGCTGTCGGATTGATTGAGAGAATCGAACTCCTCGTCATCGGCCTCCAAATCGGAGTGGCTAAAATGAGAACGTCAACAATCGCATGTAAATCACGTTGCACTCATCGTACAGATATCGAGTATCGATTTCCATTAGTATATTATGTATACTATGCCATTTGTACATAGCATTAGGCACGACCATCGATGCAGAGATACAAAGAATATTGCAATTACTGTTTTATTGTGGTACAAATATATCGTTTATTTCACTGAAAGTCTCTACTGCACTGGTATACTAGTTCAGAGGATAAATTTCGTAAACGAGAAACGAAAGACAATAATTATAATTCGAAGTGTTTATTGTATATAATTTTAAATGAGAAAATCTTCTCTCTCATCTCCCTTAAAATTATACGGGGTAGGCCGTTTTAATCTACGCACTGAAATCTCTCAAAATCCATGAGTTTAAGACAAAAGTTGTACGGTTTCGAGGGGGCCGTAATAGGGTACCATTGGTTTGACCTTGAAGAGTTATTTGAAGGTCACATGAAGGTCATGTTTAATTTTTTAAATGGAACACCCTATATATTCTTGCAGCTTACCTCGAGAGCTTTCCGAAACACTGTAATACAATTTTTTTTTATCAAGAACTTTTTTTTGAGTTGTAAAGCCTGATGGTTCCAATATTTTGACATAAATTATAAAATATCATAAAATATTCATTTTTTTACTATCTTCTCTTAATAGTTTTATGCACAGAATAATGTCGGCTGTTGTGGGTGCAGTTCCGATCCGCGCAACCTCCACGTGGTATACCTCGGGTACTGTTACTTTCAAGCTTTGTAACTCAAAGAATACTTTACGAAGAAACATTTTATTACAGTGTTTTGGAAAGGTCTCGAGGTAAGCTACAAGAATGTGCAAAAATATATAGGGTGTTCCATTTAAAAAAATTAAACGTGACCTTCGTGTGACCTTCAAATAATTCTTCAAGGTCAAAGCAATGGTACCCTATTATGGCCCCCTCGAAACCACACAACTTTTGTCTGAAACATTTTTGTCTTAAACTTATGGATTTTGAGATTTCAGTGCGTAGATTAAAATGGCCTACCCTGTATACAGGGTGAGTCTTTCCATATCCGACAAAATTTTTGAGAAGGTAGAACGGATCGAGATGAACGAAAAAGTCCTGTACCATTTTGCAATTTTCGTAATAGTTAACGAGTAATTAATTATTAAAAATCAGTCTTAGGCCAGCCTACCGCCCAATTCGAGCGCGTGGCGATCGATATTGCTGTGCGCACATCTCGCCACGCGCTCGAATTGGGCGGTAAGCCAGCCTAAGACAACGATTTTTAATAATTAATTACTCGTTAACTATTACGAAAATTGCAAAATGATACAGGACTTTTCCGTTCATCTCGATCCGTTTTACCTTTTCAAAAATTTTGTCGGATATGGAAAGACTCACCCTGTATAAGTACTTCAAGTTGATAATTATTGGCTTTCAAGCTTTCGCGGCTGCTGTCTTCTTCAGTCGTAATGGCTTCCGGATGGTTTTCGATAATTATTATTTACAATTTTTTTTATCATTTGATATTTTGTTACAAGCTCTTCATTACAATAATTTTTCCAAATACTCAACTCAAGATAATTGCATTAATTTTAATTTATGTTAACACAAGAAAACACGAGTAATTGTTCTGTAACTATTGCAATAGTAAATTACATAACATAACAAATTAACTAAGTCTTTGTTAGAAAAATTGTCAAGCTAATCACATTAAATTTTTTTTGTTTTAAATACATTCAAATCCAAGTATTTCGCATATCACATCCTTTGTATTGCAACAAGTCTTTCACATTCGAATTTCGCTACGGTTAATTACTTCATTATGCAGTCATTGTTTCATGTTAATTGTTATTTGTTGAGTATTTACAGTTATTTGGATACGTATGTAGGCTTCGGAGATCGGATTAGGTAGTTTGTTAATCGATTAGTCAAGATTCTACTAGCTCTAGCGTACTTCGTACAGGTCGTGCCTAATCGTAGCTCTTCCAATACGATGTAACGCACTTACCAACTGTGCCTAACTATACATGACCTGTATGAAGTACGGTAGTGCCTAGAAGGAGCAGTTGTGAGTCATTAAACGAGACAGTCAAAGCTACTGCACCATGACACAAAATGCTCGTTTCCCCAATTATCATTAGTTACACGTGAATATGGATGAGATACCTTTTGTTCCGCCTTTGTGTGTACATTCTGGCGTTCCGCTCCTGAAAAAATGCACGTTTATGACTGTTTAAAAACAAAATCGACTTTGAAGTAACAAGAAATCTTAAGGGTTCTAAATTTGCTGCTCTTTGCTTATCATGCATCATTACATGTACCGTGAGTTTTAAGGGGGGGAAAAAAAATTAATTAATCCCCGAAGGCGTCTTTGGATTTTGTGGAAATTTTGGTCGTGTAATTTTTGATCGCAATTAAACTTACTTCAATTAAAAGATACTAAAAAATTGCAACGATCGTTGT
Organism: Vollenhovia emeryi; assembly: GCF_000949405.1. Taxonomy (NCBI): domain Eukaryota; kingdom Metazoa; phylum Arthropoda; class Insecta; order Hymenoptera; family Formicidae; genus Vollenhovia; species Vollenhovia emeryi. The sequence goes on from NW_011967087.1 coordinate 285,565, forward strand.
TTTAAAAATTTTCCATGACCGACGACGTACAAATTGAACAATTCCAATTTCTGTTGTAACAACAAATTAATCCCGACTGGTGTATTATATGTATATTCATAATTATACGGGTGTATGCGTAGAAGAGGGAATGTAAAACTGAAATATCTCTTCCTCTCAGCTTTCGGGACTATAAAGTGATGCACAGCACAAACTGCGTGTAAACTAATTTCGGTCTTCCTATACGAATCTTTTCCAGCGTACGCATTTGTCGGAACGTTCTGCGTAAAAAAGTAAAAAGTGGAATTGACTGCACTTACTTCTATTAATTCGTGATCAAGAAATTCATTGTGATGCGTGTTGTGCTTAGTTTCAAGGCAAGTGCCGCTAAGCTCCTCCTCGTCTTCCCCCGTACTACCTCCAGTACTCTGAGAAATTATGCATTTTACCAAATGTCCGAGACATTTTTGCAACACTTAAACATTCAAGAATAAAGTGAGCTATATCCCACAAGTTATAAGTTGCCAGACTTATCATTATAGTTGATGACAAATTTTTATGTATTAATTTAAATTAATATTTTCACGATTGTAGTCACAAGAAGCTGTTACATTATTTGAACGGCTATCATGTCGAGATTTCTTTTTAAGACTGTTTCTTTCCAAAATAGCAGTTTACTTTCATCCATGAATTTTTTTGTTCACGTGAAATTACTTTCTCCTTACCAAAAGCTTGGTAATAAAAGAAAGAATAGCGATTTATTTTAATCGGATTATGGAATGTTTTAGCTAAAACGCTGAAGACCTCGAATTTGAAAGATTCAAGGTAGAAAAACAGAACTGTGTGTATGCGTGTATGTGTTTGTGTAAAGATTTAAGAGTAAAAAGAAGTAGCTTTCAAAACTTGCAGAAATTAGAAACGCAAGATTGCACGATGCAAGGTTTCAACAACGCGTATGTCCAGAAATTCCATTGTTCGTAAATCCGTAGCTCTGTATCTGTAAACTCGATTGCTGTAAACTCGATGCTTTTGAAGACCGATTTTTTTTGCTCGCAATTCCAAAGGCCGCATTGTTATACTATACAATTCCCGTATTGTAATTTGATTCGAGCGGCTACTTATGGGCTGACTGACGATAATAATGGCGAACCTCTGTCGACGGTAAATGCACGACTCCTGTGCTACGCCGTTTTTCTCGCAGTTTCCGTCGATCACGTTGCTGCTTCCCCTTGTTTATATGCGTTGGCCTGTGCAAACAGGATACGACACTAAAGACACTAGAACCAGATCCAGAAAGTATATTAGGCAATTACGTAAAGTTCCGTGCATCAAGGATGCTGTTGGCTAATGGACACTCCAAGTGCGACAATGAGTTTCTATGATTTTTTTTCTCTATCAGCTTTAAGCGCATCGCGACATTTACATACCGGCCGGTCACGCGTTTATCCTGTTTCCTTATTATGGGCTTGCTCTGCGGGTTTTCGTGCTCGGGTGGAAGCACGGGATTGGAGCTTGCGTCGTAAGCGCCTTGCGATTCCTCCACATCGGGTGTATTCTCTGTAAACAAAAGGCATCGATTAGGCTGGTAAGATTATGCCGTTTAACATCCGGTTACATGCAAGTTCTTGAATAGTCTCTCCTTAATTGATTCGTTTCATTATTAGCTTTTATCGTGCTATTACAAAATGACGTTGAAATCTAGCCGTTGCAGTGCCAAATATGCTTTAAGTTTCTCCAAAAGCTTATATATTTTTTATAAAAATGTTTGTTATAGCGAATTCGGTTGATCGCACTAGCGCGCACTGAGTGAATACTAAGGTTTATTTACAGTCAATTCTTATACTTAAGGATCGTCTTAAATACTCTTTGAAATACTTCCCGGCCAGTAAAACAATTTCTATAGCATTCGTACGGATCATTTCTTTTGGCTAAATAGTTTCTGGACATTTGGAAGAAAGTCTTCTATTATGAGATAGTAGGTTTTCAACGTGAAAATTCGATCGCAAATCCTTTTTCGTAACAATTACACGAACAATCAATTTTTCACTAAACAGCCGTTATTCTAGTGGAAAAAAATTCCTGGTGAAATCAATAGATGACATCTATTAATTTAGCAGAAACCCCCGCTACCTCATATTAGGAGCCTATCCCATACTAGGGGACTTACTTCCACTTGGGACGAGCATAAATATAAGCAACTAGTAAGAATATTCTTAAAGTCGCCAGAAGTAATTAATAAATTAATAACATCAGTGATTTTTATTGACCGTATCTGGCAATTAAAATTCTTATTGCGAAAAATATTACCCCAGCCAGGATTCGAACCTGGGACCTCCCTGGGACCATAAATATAAGAGTAGATTCTGAAGCCTTAGTGTGCACTCGGTGCACACTACCCATACAGCACAGATGATTGCGGTTACATTGCAGAAACGTTGCAATCTTGTAGACACATTGCAGGGATATAAAATTGCAAACTTTCGATAGCAATATTGCAGCAATGTTTCAAAAATAATGAAAATACTATATTTTCTATTTAAAAAATGTTTCTAATTACGAGTATTTTATAACGTTATTTTCGTTTATACCAATAATGCGCGAATTATTAAGTACTTGATCAGTGCGGTGTTGCTCGCAATCTCCGTCTATTGCGAAGCGACATAATCTCCTTAGGTTGCTTCGCAATAGCTTGCTGTGTATTAAAAAAGGCCCGGATGCATATGTAATTAGTAAATTCTCTGCTTATATACAACAACAAATTATTCCAAAAATATTGCACTGCAACATTGCTATAATGTCGCACTGCAATCTCTCTAAGGGCGGACATTTCAATGTTGCAGCAATGTTGCGCAACATTGCTGCAATATTGCAATCTTGCAATGTAACATTTCTGCAATCTTCCTGCAATCTTTCTGTGTTGTGTGGGTAGTGCGAGCCGCCAAATTCTCTATGAAATAAGCGAAGACTGACGATCCAAGACCCTCAAGTCGTACTTTCGTAACTTGCGCAACCACCAGACACGTACTTTGAAAGCTTATGGAAGACACATCCCCTGCTCTTGCCGGGCCTACCCTGGCCCTGGCGGTTCTAATCCTGGATCTCCTGGATGTCAACTCGAAGTCGTTCTCGAAGTCCTCCTGGCTGACGGAGCTGGACGCCATGCCTGTGATATCGCTGCAACGGAAGAATCCGCTTGTAACACACGCTCGTCGCACGCACGCGGGGCGTAAGAGCAGAGAGAGAGAGCACCACCCGCCGTAAGAATGTGCGTGTCGTGCAAAAGAAAGAGAAAATATAATGGGTCCTTACAAAAAATGCCTGGACATCTGAACAAAGGGTAGGTTGTGACGTGCGATACCTGCAGGGAGGGTCGATCCCGTTTCGTGCGGGGTGTCCGTCGATCTTTAATAGCGCTCGATCTATGCTACTGATCTCGTGGGACTTGTCTGAGAAAAAGGGAGAGGAAGAGAAGTCGAGAGGAGAGCTTCTTCGAAAAAAACAAAGAAAGAAAAAGGCCCGAAATCGCGGGCGAAAGAACGAAAGAACCCCCCCCCCCCCTCCGAGGAAACTGAGCGGAAAGGAGGAGACGCAAACGTGCGCAGGTAGAGCGAGAGCACGCAATCGCGGGGATCACCTGAGGTGGCCCTCGGCTGCCGATCCGGTGACTCACTGGCGACCCGAACGAGGGATTGACAGCTGTCAGCCGACGTGAACGACGACCATAAACATCGGCCGGGACGGGAGCATAGCTGAAGCGTAGCCGCGAGAACGGTGTATTGATCGTGGTGCCCGCGGTAGATTGGACCCGAGGGGACGCCGCCTTGACGACACCGTGCAACGTCTACGTCGGGCCGCGGCTCTCACCGTCGTCCGTGGAGAATCCGCGGAATCGCCGCTGTTGGCCGCGTCAGTAACTTGCTAAGCTTTCCTCGCTTTCGCTGCGCCAGGCCGCCCCCACCTTTAGCGTCAAACACGATGCGTAGTACGTTGGGTGACAGACGGCACTGGGAATAGTGGGAATTGGAAAGTGGGAAGGCGTTCGGAAAGCGCAGAGGATCGCGCGCGGCCATAGACGCAGCGCGAATCGAGAGCGGCCGCGAGGTCCGGGGCAATGTAGAACGAGAAGAGGCATCCGTTTCTTTCCGATCGAGAAAAAGAGAAGATAAGAGACAGACGAAAGGACTTCTAGATTCTTAAGGGGATGCTGGAGTGATTCTGCACTTTTGCACCTTTCTAACCTAAAAACTGTCAGTTCACGGAAACATTTGTATAATATACAAATTAAATGGCTTACGTGTACAGATCGAAAGCAGCTTGCTATTCCGGCCAAATGAAAGAACAATATGGCACCACTGAAACTAAGTTTGTAAGTCTAATAAAAAATAATAGTGAGCAACACACATACTACATGTACTGTATGTATGTGTTGCTCACTATTATTTTTTATTAGACTTA
>NW_011967088.1:0-2262 GCF_000949405.1 Vollenhovia emeryi
GGTTATCATGGGCAACCGAGTGCCGATTGATGACGACGACGTACTCGAGTATGTCATCGACGGCATTCCCGACGAGTTTCTTCGAAACCAGGCACGGATGCAGCGGTTCACATCCACGGAGGAGCTTCTAGAGGCGTTCGAGAAGGTGACGCTCAGCGATCGGGCCACATCCAGTACGAAACCTGTCAAGCGGGGTGGCGAGCAAACCAAAAGCGAGCAGAAGAGCAACGGCGTGAATAAGAAGTCCTCTGTTAAAGTGCGTTGTTACAATTGTGGTGAACATGATCACGTGAGTGCAAATTGTCCAACCAAAGACCAAGGTACCAAATGTTTCAAGTGTGGCGAGCGTGGACACCTTGCGTCTAAGTGTACGACGAAGCCGAAAGCGAGTTCGGATAGCTGCGCGGTATCGGGAGTTTCACGACGTAAATACATTAAGAGCGTTTTGCTTAACGATCGTAATTTCGAGGCGTTAATAGACTCAGGGAGTGATTTTAGTCTAATGCGTGCCGACGAGTATGTCAAACTCGGTTCTCCACCGTTACAACCCTGTGCGCTGCGATTCGATGGCGTAGGATCAAGTGGTAACGCGACACTGGGAGAGTTCAGAGCTAGGTTAACCGTAGATGGACATACGTATCCGATTTGTGTGCAGGTTGTTTCAGATACCATACTCCGATATCAATTATTGATAGGAACCAATTTCTTGAATGTAGTCGATGTTAATCTACGAGGCGGCGAAATAACTATCTGTCCATTGATTGAAGCGACAACCGATGTTACGGAATGCGAAGACGTGCCGGAAATATTAAAGATTGATGTAACATGCGACGATACAAGTGATGTAAATGCGATAGACTTGCTACATATCACGGATTGTAAACAAAGGATAGCGATAGAGAATCTTGTGCGTAACTATAAGTCGAATAAGATCCGTGAACCCGAAATTGTGATGAAGTTAGTGCTTAAGGATGAAGAGCCTGTTTACCAATCTGCGCGACGATTATCGGTAATGGAGAGGGAAGTAGTCAATACACAGGTTGATCAGTGGCTCGCGAACGGGATCATACAGCCATCCACCTCTGATTATGCTAGTCCGGTGGTGTTAGTCCGTAAGAAGAACGGGTCGTTTCGACTGTGTGTGGACTACAGGCTAGTAAATAAAAAAATTGTAAGAGAACGATACCCTCTACCGCTGATAGATGACCAGTTAGATTCCCTTCAGGACGCCCGAGTTTTTAGTACACTTGATTTAGAGAACGGGTTCTTTCATGTCGGAATAGATAAGCCAAGTCGAAAATACACAGCGTTCATTGTACCAAATGGACACTATGAGTTCTTACGGGTTCCTTTTGGTCTATGCAACTCACCTGCGGTATTTCAACGATATGTGAATACTGTATTTAGGGATCTCATGCGAGCGGGGATCGTTCTAGCCTATTTCGATGACTTAATTATTCCATCTAACAATATTGAAAGCGGTATAAAGAATCTTGAGAAGGTTCTAACGATAGCAAGCGAAGCGGGGTTAAAGTTCAACTGGAAAAAATGTTCACTTCTACGAGATAAAGTCGAGTTCCTAGGTCATGTGATTGGTGGCGGTTACGTCCGTCCCTCGGATTGTAAAACTGAGGCTGTCCGACGATTTCCTGAGCCTACAAATGCCAAACGAGTTCAAAGCTTCCTAGGGCTGAGTGGGTATTTTCGCAGATTCATACCCGGATACTCGACGATCGCGCGTCCATTGACGGACCTTTTACGTGCAAATGTTAAATTTTGTTTTGGAGAAAAGGAAAGAGGCGCGTTTGAGCGGCTTAAAACTGCGTTAAGCGAAAATCCGATATTAAGATTGTATCGAATTGGGGCAGAAACAGAGTTACATACCGACGCTTCGGCATTAGGGTATGGTGCGATCTTGTTTCAGCGAGATAACGAGGATCAGCGTTTTCACCCCATTCACTACTACAGTAGAAAAACAACTTCGGCTGAGATGAAGTATGCTAGTTACGAGTTAGAGGTCTTAGCGATAATGGCGGCGTTGAAAAAGTTTCGCGTGTACTTATTAGGTATCAATTTTACTATTGTAACCGATTGTCGTGCGTTTACACTAACGATGAACAAAAGAGACCTGTGTGTGCGTGTGGCGCGATGGGCGTTACTCCTAGAGGAGTTCAATTATCGTATTGAGCATCGACCAGGGAGGAGCATGACACACGTTGACGCGCTTAGTCGCAACCCGTTACCGGTGTGTTCTTTAATTGA
>NW_011967088.1:10103-16454 GCF_000949405.1 Vollenhovia emeryi
GAGATGTGTGCATAGCAATATCGATCGCCAGGCGGTCACATCTTGCCACGCGCTCGAATTGGGCGGTAGGCCGGCCTAAGACAACGATTTTTAATAATTAATTACTCGTTAACTATTACGAAAATTGCAAAATGGTACAGGACTTTTCCGTTCATCTCAATCCGTTCTACCTTCTCAAAAATTTTGTGTGATATGGAAAGACTCACCCTGTATATACATTGCGTTCACTATGTTTATTGGTTACATCACTTTGCACTCATAATGAATAGTACAAGAAAGCATCTTTCAAAGAAAAGATAAGTAATCTTATACGAATGTATAAACTTATCCGTATTTATAACACTCTATGCGGTTTTCTTCTTGCGAGAAAGTCTTATACCGCGCGTCCCTCTAGTGAGGACATTCCGAACCACTTCACTTTCGTTTACCATATGATTAGTTAGGTGGATGATAGAAATGTAGTTAAATTTACGATTATTGTGATTGTATTTACTATATAAAAGTAATTAACTAATGTACTATTCATTGCCTGGATATTTTAACAGAACAATAGTTAGAAGCTTATATTTTATAGTAAATTTTTTAAATAGTTGGCATCACTGTGTCTATATGGTTGCTATTACTAATATTATAGTAACAATTACTGTAAAAATGATATTTCTGACTATAATTATTTTACTATGCAATTATAGTTTTAAATGCTACATATTTTTCCATCGGTTATCAATGATATATATCGCGAAGCCATTTTGCAAGGTGAATTTTAAAAAAATCTGAATAGAGCATATATTTTTCCAATATTCTTTTTAGACGTACTGATTTACTGAAATAATTGTTTTATTATTTTCTTCCCTAGTGTATTGTTGTATTTAGGTGAGAACACGCGATACAAGGTATTAAATCAAAACTGTATTACCCGTAATATATTTACTTGCTTCGGAAAAAATGAATAGCTTGTATCCAGGTTAAATAAATATCGTGGGGAATAAAATGAAAATAAACTCAATCTATAAATACCTATGCTGCAAACATAATACTAAATGAAGTGTTAATAATATTTGCGAGCGAAATCGACTGGAATTGCTGATAACCGATTCAAGGAGCATGAAAAAAGTTTCAGACGTTTACGCGCTCCATACCCATTAGTACTGTCATCTTAAAACACCTGATGAAAAGTGGCTCTAACAAGGACTGCAGCATGAAAATGGCGCTCCAGATAAGAATCTGTCTTTAAAACTCACTATCCCCCCCTCTCTTTTCCTAGTTCTTTCAGTTTCTCCGCGCTCCACAAAGCGTTCTCTTCTCCATCCCGTATAAACTTTTCATCCTTCCTCTTCCTTTTAGGATCCTTTTATTCCTGAAAGCGGAGAGTTTTATATTCTAACGTAATGTAACGTGCATGCTCAGATATATTCATTTTCGTTGGGCATTTGATTAGAAAAATTTGTCTCATTGTCAGCAGACATTGGTATTTGTGACATATGTTTTTCAATATAATTGTTACATTAATAAATTTACATTTTTTTCCGAGGGGTAAACCGCTGAGGGCATTGTGGTGTACAGATTTGTGGTATTACTGGGCATTACTAGGCATTTTTGGGGCATTAGTTTGTGCACTAGGCCTTGTTGGGGCATTATAAAGATAAAATTAAACAAAATAAGATAAAATAAGATAAAACAAGATAAATAAGACAAAATAAGATAATAAGATAAAGTAATGCCCACTGGGCATGAGTGGGCATTGGTGTACAAAATTTTGGTCAGCGGTTTCACCCTCGATTTTTTCAATTAAATTCAAAAAAGGTTTTATCACATTATTTATATATATATAAATAATACAATAATTATTATGTTAATAGAATTATACTTTTTAATAAAATTTTCTATCTATAATAAATCTAATGCGAGAGATAATTTTATCAAATAAATTATCACATTCAACGCTCGCGTAATAGAGCACCGATTAAACTTTCGCGACTAACAGCCATTCCTCGTACTATATCGCTTGATATAATAGTATATCCTTTTCAAGAATTAAGGCTGATAAGCACAGCTGCGAACATTTATGTCGGTCTACTATCCTAGATCTTTAACGAGGTGTTAATTAAACTATTATCTCGATACAATGTGTGTACTGTCCGCGGACATATTTGCGAGAGAAAAGTGTATGCAGAACCGAATCGCGGTGTGGGAGATTTACCTTCTAAATATTCCTATTGATATAAAATTATCGCCGGCTTGACTTATCTCCGTTTAATAAGCGGCTTTATAATGGAGGGAGAACATCACACTTCACTTCTTCGCACGTACACAGCCCCGTTACTTCCATTCCCGGGGATGAAATTTCCTCCCTTTACGCGCCGCCCATCGCCACTGCTGTCTCTTCCGCTATTCTTTGCCGTTTCTGGCTCGCAACTCCCCGACCCGACGCTTTCACGTTCTGACAGCTGTATTTCTGGCACATACAAATCTTCGCGCATACAATTGTTACGTTCGCGCCGACTGAATGTACATCGCGCTCTGCTCTGCGCCTACCCTTCGGAATTTTTACTCGCGAGCTTTCGCGTAAAACTACGCAAATTACGCTCTCCTCGAACACGGTGAATCGCATGATTGATGTGATTCGTTATACTACTGTGCTCAAAACGGACATTTGTGTGTTCGAAACGTTTGCTGCTGATTGCTGCTTTCTAAAAATAAGAGACGTAATATATTGATAACACTGTTCGACAAGAATATTGGCACTAGCTTGAAACCTATTAATTCTTGTAGATTTTTTGTGCTGAATTTAAATCCGCCCGCAGAATTTTCCTAGCACATCAGGATTTTGAGAAAAACTCAGTTAAATGTGGTAAAATAACTATTTGGATTTTTCATTAATTATAACTTTCTATTCCGACGTGTTACATATAGCTATGGCTCAAAAGGAGGCTTCAGGCTTATACTTTATATTATAATCGTTAATTATTATCGTTAAACATATCGCGCAATTAAATTGCATTATCTATGCAGAATCGGGATTGATTAGTAGTAACACTAACAGTAAGTTTAATATTTACTAAAGTTTAATACTATAATATTACACTATATAAGATCATGATGAAGAGTACATCGTTGCATTATCGCAATGTATACATTATGCAGTTTTGTGTCATTATTAAAAACTTTCAAATTTAAATCATCGTTTTTAACCACGGAATTATTATCAGGGCAGTTCAATTTGTCTTTAGGACTCTCAAAAAGTTAATTCGCTTGGCTAAAGCAGATTTTTCGAATACCATTCGTCACCGCGAAAATTTCGGCCTGCAAATCAGATGATCCCTGTGAAGTGCACGATTTCCGCTTCGATTCATTTTTTAGGAGTGATATAAATGACGCTGCAAGCTGAATTAGATTGACCAAGGAATTTGTTTTTATTAACGCGGGGGTGAAAAATGGTTCGTTAAACGGAGACTCTCGCGCCCCCGCTCCCTTATCGACTTCCGCAAATAGTAGAAATTTACGAGCATAATATTTCTTATCCTGACCCGCATAGTTGTTTCCCACAAATCAACGGTTCAGTGCAGAGATTTGTGTATTATGCTAAATATAGAATTCGTAATATACACCTATTATACATACTGAAGGAAATAATTCAAAAGTATATAATGGAATATTATTTCTACTTATTGAATATACAATAAAAAGAACACAGAATCTCGTAAATTCACAAGAGCAATCGACATAGAAACAAATATTTTAATCAATAGAGTTCAATAAGTTAAATAAGACCCCTAAATAAAACAAACAACAAACGAGAGACGCCATGTAGGTCCGAGTAAGAAGTAGATAACCCAATGTGCGTGTGCGTGTGTGTGTTATCGCCATGTGTTGTATGTAATAATACAATCGTGTGACAATCATGAATAACAATTACTCTCGCATGCATTTCGAAAATAGTCTTATTATACGTAACAATGTTATAGAATTCTTATAATTCTTTTATAAAAAATTACAAAACAAAACAATAAAAATAACTGATTATAAACAGAATAAAAATAAAATAAATAAAATATAAAAAACAAGTTTCAATGATAGATGAAAATAATCCTCCACACATTGCACTTATTATCATGCTTGATATATTATATGTGGCTGCGTGTGTTTTACTCTTTCATATGTATACGGAAATTCATCAATGGTAAATATGTGAGTTTACTGATGATCATAATTCCATCGGAAAGAAACTACATTATGTTCGAAAAGAAACCGGCGCGCAGGACAAAGGTGGAAAACGGTATTCATATTTTAAATTACAAGTATTCGATTATCTACATCTCACTCGGATCTACATGGCGTCTCTCGTTTATAGTTTGAAATATTTTAATTAAAAAAACTGCAGGTTGATTTCGAATTGCCAAGGAATTTGAGGTAGAGAAAATGGTAAGACTTTAATGGACTACCCACCTCCGATTTTGCTGCAATCTGACACGTATGTTGTGTATTATCTAATTATAATCAAAACTATAATTTTTTTATTAGTATAATTAGAAAATTGTACAGATTTACAAACTATTATTATAAGAAATCATAAAGTTCATTTCAATATGCAAAATTTTCACGCAAACACACGCATAAAAAGCACTAATTCACTTATATACATTCAAGTCCACACCTCTGTACGTACTTACACACCAGTTTATCTCGAAAGCAGGGGTCGGTGTGGCGTGGATCTTACTTCGCGTGGAAATTCACAAATCCATGTGAAACCGCACAACGGTGGAAGTATTTCGTCTCGAAAACAGGGGTCGGTGTGAGGTGGAACTCGCTTTGCTAGGAAATTTACAAATCCATGTAGAACTGCACAATGGTGAAAGAAGTTTCGCTCCGAAAGCAGGGGTCGGTGTGGCGTGGAAAGTCACAAACTCATGTGAAACCGCACAACGGTGGAAGTACTTTCGCCTCAAAAACAAGGGTCGATGTGGGTGCAACTCTTGACGGGTGAAAAGTCGCAACCACTTGTTCCATGTGGAACAGTATAACAATGGAAGTACATGCGTGGCGACAGTGTGTTACAATCTCCCTTCGGGGGGGGGGGGGATTCCACTTCGCGAAGATATAACATAACCCTAACCTCACCTCACCTAACCCTAATCTAACCCTTACCCTAACCCAAACCCAAACCCAAACCATGTCTGACAATGAGATGTGCTTAGATCAAGGTCATGTGTACTTTTTCATGTCAAAATCTTAAAAAGCAAAATACGCCAAATTTTAATTTGAATTACTCAAAAACTACGCATTTCCGCAACTTTACATTTATAATTTTGACTATATTATGTACACGCTCCGGCATAAATGCGGTCCCTATCCGTGTGAGGCGCACACACACAACAAGCGAACGACCAATCCGAAAGTCGTTCCGCGGTCGTCCGACGATCGGATTAGTCACCCGCTTGTTTGCGTGCGTGAGTCTCACACGGATAGGGACGGCACTCGGGACGACATTTATGCCGGTGCGTGTACTTGGAAAACTGCATCAAATCGAAGATGGGTCATCCATTAAAGTTAAGCCGAGAAAATTAATTAGCTTCAAAACTGATTTATTGTTTTCTACGAGGAAGAATGGACACCAAATATATATGTAAAATAATTCGTATTTGCCACTGGATATTATAATAATTCATCTAATTTTATCTATCGATATTGTATCTACCATACTAAACGGAATGACAAAGAGACATAAATAACGGACAGTGGCAGAAAGGGAATATTCGGTCTCGCGAGCGCAATTAAAATACTCGTACGTACACAAGATACAACAGCTAACCGTACGTCACCGTGTACAACATTTTCACGAAGTACGGAAAGTCCGGTAACCGGAAATTCTGCAGGCATGAATATTAATAGATAATTATATAGCGCTATGCCAACTGCGACGCACGTGTCGCTTACACACGCGTTACATACTATACGAAAGAGAGAGAAAAGAGGAGAGTATTTACAATATAATATCCAAAAAGTATATATGTATACAATATTCCATATTGCGCAATTTTAATTGAGAAATCGGATACATATGGAAAAATGTGTATTCTGTATTTTTTTACGAGTACAATAGCTCTTCTGAATTCGTTGCAATATTATTTCAAGCTACATGTGTATGTACAATACAATACACCAGTGGAAATATTTCACGTAGTGTACAGTCACCAAATATATTTCACTCATTAGTTGCGTTATGTTACAGCTGTTTTATCATAGACAATTTTCCAAGTGGATGCCAGTATTGTTGAGAGTTACATTAAAGCAGTTTATAAAGAACTTCATTAAGGTGATGCTGGAGTCTCTCTGTTTTACCGACATTTTTTA
>NW_011967088.1:18337-27634 GCF_000949405.1 Vollenhovia emeryi
AAGATGGTGCTGCAATCTGGTAGACAAGGAAAGATGTATCGTATTATTGTTCTCTCTTTCTTTTTTATGTAATATACATATACGCACACATACATAACTTTCGCGTTGTCGGTAAAACAGACAGACTCCAGCATCCCCTTAACTACCGCTTGTTATTTATTCACTGTCTCGGGAGAAAATTTATCTCTATTATAAGAACAAAAAGGACAATAGAGGGAGACATTAAATAATGGTGGAGTAGTTATTAACTACCTTTTATGGATAAATCCTTTTTTTTACATATAAACGCGCTTTTCGTCCTCGTTTGTTATTTCTACGGATTAAGGCGGAATGTATAATTTAGGGGCATTTCGGACTGGCATCCATTATCCGGACTAACGGAGTTTTGTCGGAGAGCCAGATAGTATATCGCACGGCCTGGGGAGAGACATAAAAAGTAGAAATTAATTCTTGTTTAAAATTATGAGTAAAAAAACGTCACATTTAATATTTTGTGAGGAGGTAGAGAAAGAGAGAGAGAGAGAGAGAGAGAGAGAGAGAGAGAGAGAGAGAGAGAGAGAAAATGAAAGAATGAGAAAAAGTTCATGATCCATAACAAGCGGCAATTGCTTGATGATTCGATCCTTTTATTATAATAACGCATACCTACCTTTACATGCAGTTATTCCTGCCCTTTTACTGAATTTCGCATGCAACTTGCAATCTTAATTTTTATGACAAGCTCTTCGATCAATCTAGCATCGCTTTTGCTTTAACAAAAATGCGAGAGAGATCGTTTATGATTCATCCTCATTTTCATCTTTTTGTTATTTTAAATGCATCGTGACTAAGTTAAATAAATAAATATTAACAATAGAGATTTAAATCAGGACCAATTATGACATAAGTCAATAGGAAATAAGATAATCAATGTATGGTCTGAGCAAGATATAAGCAATGATTTTATAGAATGTGTGAATTCATATACCGTTCTTCCACCCCGTCCTGCGCACCGTTACTTTCGGTCATAAAATACAGTTTTAAATAAATATTAAATGAAAATTTTATTGAAGTTTCCACGTAAGGTTGATGGAAACATGTAATACTAATTTCATTTGAAGTTTGGTTTGTGAGAAGTGCCTTTTCGACTGTTCATAATTTATCGGTCACTGTAAAGTCACGACGAGATCATCCATCGTCAAGACAACTTGTATATTTTTCAAGCGATCCAACTGTTTCCCGGCCTGCCACAGTGGCAAAAAAAAAAACATGTGAAATTTCCTTTCGTGACTCCTCCTACGTTACCCGCTGTACACATCTCGTGTTTGGCGACGGCGCGGCTGTGCAATTTTCGCGATTTATCAGGCCAGGAAGAAGAACAACGCATCCATCTAGACTAGTTTCCATCTACGCCCTTTCCAATTCACCCTCTTTTTCCGCTTATACTCTCCCGTCCCCTCTCCTGTTCGATGTTCTGACCAAACGTTATCGCGCCTCGTGACGAGGACCAATCGACTTTAGTGATTCGAACAGTTAGAGGGGGAGCCCCAAGTTTATGAGACTGCCCGGTGCTTTGGCAATCACGTTATAATGCTTTTATGAAGGATTAGGGCCGGTGGTGCGCTGGTGACGGCGACCATCCCTATTTCACACCTAACCCAGATACCAAAATGCCGCGCGGCATTCCTCGGTATATAGCCTCGATTCACGTCGGGATTTACGACGTGTCCCGTTTGTAAAACAGTCTCCCGCGCGCGCGAAACTCATGTTTTATCGGTTCTACCGCGTGGGCATCTGCATACACAGGGTGTCCCAGGCCCGACGTACCACCCGTTAACGGCAGATTCCCGAGATCATTTTGAAACGAAAATCCTAATATCATAATGCCGAGGCTGTAACGGTATTTAAATCGCAAGCGTTCGAAGTTGACAGATCAAACTGTTCGAAATTCGCGCGCTCAGCACGTCACTTTGTACAGTAGTGAAAGTGTTTCCAAGCGCATCGATTTAGACAATGCGTATGTATAATTGCATTAGATTCAGAGAGTAGAATTGATGCGCTTGAAAACACCTTTACTGCTATGCAATATGACATGCTAAGCGCGCGAATTTCTGACAATTAGATTTGTCAACTTTAAACACTTCTCATTTAAAAACTATAACAGCTTCATCATTTTGGTATTAGGATTTTTGTTTCAAAATGACCTTAGGAATCTGCCATTAATGGATAGTTAGATCCGGAATATACGTTAGGTATGTGCGCATGCAGCGCGAGGCACGAATCTGACAGACAAAGTCAAACGCGATTTTCGACGAAACGTGAGCCCCCGGTAGAAAGAGAGATTTTTCTGTAATAATTTCGGAGGTACATCGGGAGTGTACAAGACCCTTTGCAGATTCAAAGAGTGATACGCGGAATGTTTTACATTCTCCGCATCTCTTAGTTTATGTAACAGAAGATCGATACCGGGCGAAGAGTGTTTCGAATCACACTAGAACCGCTTTGTTTGGTACCATCAATGCCATTGTTCACGTGCTTTAATCTACGTAACACGAAAGGAATCTTTGCGCGATTACTTACTCCCGGCGAGATGGAAAAGCAAGATGGCTTTGGCGAAAACGTGGCACGTTGCATAAAGTTTCGCACATGGCTCGGCGTGATTTACGCATTTTGCCTTACCTCACCTCGCGAGGGAACGTCATAAATGCAGTTTTAATGGCCGACGTTATTCATTCGCGTTCGTGATATTTTTCTTCCGCGCGGCGGAGGAAAAAGGACATAAAAGAATACTTTAAGGGATGCACGACTGAGCAGCGTATTTGCATTCATCAGCCATTCGCGTCGTTTTCCCGGGTCGGCGCAAGTCTTGTTCTCGTCACACATCTCGTTACGAGCGCACCGACAGGATGAAAAAGGACGACCCAAAAGTCGCGGTCATGTTTGCCCCGGCTATAAATGTAATCGGGTTGCGTGCGCCAACGTTGTCGTGATGGATGGCTTTCTGATGAACGTCCAGGCTGACGGGGGAAAAACAATTCCTGCCGCGATAGCGCATATTCATTAGGGCTATTCACACCGGCGCGTCGCAACGTGTCGCATCGCACCTTAAGGGTCGGTTTTTCCAACCTCTTGGTAAGCTAACTAATAGTAAAATTATGTCTTATATGTTTGTCTAATTTGAAGGAAAAACAATACCTATTTAACTATTACATAAAGAAAGAATATTCTTTTTTCGAAATATATTTAGTTCTAACGTGAAAATCTTGAAATGAGATTATATTGCGTCAAAGGAAAAAACTCACTTGAATGAAGCAACCTTATACAGGGTGTACTAAAACCACCGGATATCCTTTTAATCGCAAATTCCTTAGAAAATTTCAAGAGAAAAATTCTAATAAAAAAATGTCGAGGCTATGATAGTTTTTAAATAATAAGCGATTATATTTCACAAATGACAGGCCTGAGATTTCGTGCGTTCAGGCACGGCGACATGACGAATGATAAAAGTGTTCCTATGAATGTCGCCCCTTTTTATTCAATTTAAGTCAAAATT
Source organism: Vollenhovia emeryi (assembly GCF_000949405.1). Taxonomy (NCBI): domain Eukaryota; kingdom Metazoa; phylum Arthropoda; class Insecta; order Hymenoptera; family Formicidae; genus Vollenhovia; species Vollenhovia emeryi. Next base: position 21,870 of record NW_011967088.1, read on the forward strand.
TGCAACATTTTGTAACTTCAAAGTGTTGCAGCTGTCAAAGTGGTCGATCAATATCAGTTGCCATGAAAGTTTTCACTATGCTAAAGAGGGCGATATTCGTAGGAACACCTTTATCACTTGTCGTGTCGTCGTACCTGAGCGTGCGAAATCTCAGGCCTGTCATTTGTGAAATGTAATAGCTTATTATTGTATTTAAAAACTATTATAGCCTCGACATTTTTGTATTAGAATTTTTGTCTTGAAAGTTTCTAAAGAATTTATGATTAAAAGGATATCCGGTGGTTTTAGTAGACCCTGTATAATTCAATCAAGAAAAATAATATACATATACTTAGTATTAAAGAGTAATTTTCTTGAGTGGAAAGGAATCAATATTGGCTAGAAAATAACATATTTTCCAATCGAAGATTATGAGGATTAAAATGATTTTATTGTCAAAATAAATATTTTGTGTTCTTGAAATGACAATTATAGTATTTAAATAAGACTGCAATATTGTTGGAATGTATGATTATTAAATGATTCTAAGAAGATTATAGATTGTTGCGTATATACACAACAGTGAACATGTTAATTTCAATATGTAAGAGTTAATCTCGAGTTGATCTGACACTTGTTTTCTGTGTATTAGTAACTTGCTAGGAAGTTGGAACAACCGGCCATAGGACTTTTATATCTGGAAGGACCATACCCAATTGTCATTCGCCTCAGCACCAGAGTTGGGATATTTGAACAAATCCTAGGGTTTTTCATATTACACGTATAAACATGTATACTATGTCAAATATGTATAGAACGTAATATACATGACTACTCTACCTCATATACACTCAGTCCAAAAAAAAGCAGTACACCTAAAATTTGTCAAAAAATTACCAAATTTCGAATGGCGATAACTACGCGAGTAATAATACAGATGACAAAACGAGAGCATGCGAAATTGAAAAATTTTCGTTCAAGTTTGCAACGATCCTTGGCGAGAGGCAAGTGTTGCAACTTCCCGTGAAAAAAAAATTAATATGTTCCAAATAAGGAATTTAATAAAAGTTTTATAAATTCTTTATAAAAATTTAATAAAGAATTTTACATGGCTAAAACTGTGTAATTTATATCGAGTATTTTACCTGCTCAACCTGCCCTGATTGAGCAGATAAAATACCGAATGATTGTACATCATTTGTATGTTTACTGTGATACATGCGTCGACTGTATTATACAGGGTGTTACGGATAAGGTGTCTATCCGCTCGTATACAGGTAGAGCGGGTTAAACTGAAAAGGAAAGTTATATACCATTTTATAAAATTCGCAATAATTTTCGAGTTGGAAATAAAAACGTCTGGGCGAATGAACGTACGAGAAGCAGTAGGCCGAACTCGACAAGCGAGTTAAATGCCTTATTTGTTTACTCTCGTAGCAACGGTAGGTATCCGATAGCAGGAGGTGGAGCAACGCACCGGAAAAAAGTTGTCACGTAGCGAGCGGCGAGCTTCAGATGATGCTCACTGCTCGTCCCTCGCCGCTACAAGACTAAACAAATAAGCCATTTAATATCCGCCGAGTCCGGCCTACCGCTTTCTTCGCGCTTATTCGCTCAGGCGTTTTAATTAATTACTCGATAACTATTAGAAATTTTTCAAAATGGTACATTTACTTTTCTTTTCAGTATAAGAGATAGTAACCCGCTCTACCTGTATACGAGCGAATGGACACCTTATCCGTAACGCCCTGTATGTAGTATATTATGTTGTATTATTCATAATGTTGTGTACGTATTGCGCGGTTAACATCTCAGGCAAGCGCACAGATTTCGTACGGACAAGGCTAAGTAGATGGCGAAAACATTTCTTCTACAAAAGATTTTGATCGCGTATCAGATTCAATTCGGTAGAGATAATGAGGTACGGTCGAAGGACGTATAAAGACCACTTGCGCGCACAATGGAAACGAAACTCTATATATACCACTGCGATCGACCCGGTGTTCAAACTCAAACCTAAGCGACACACGCGACATTGTACTTTTTTTTGCTTTGTCGCGCAAAAGTGAATGTTACATGTATATATTCGTTTTTGTTGATAACCATCTTCCTATAGATCGCAAAGGCACTCTGTGTACCCAGAGTTACGCGACAGGAAACACGAGGCTTTACTTGGAAGGACCGTTATTTCATTAATGTACGATTTTTTTCAGTTAAGTAACCATTACTACTTTGTTAATGTCAAATGGGAAATTTTAGTAATTAAGAAATTAATTATTTTTATTATCTACACTTCTTCCTTGATTTCTCTATTTTTCTAATGTTAATTTATGTATGCAAGTAATGTAGATTCGCACATTTTTACGTTTCTTTTTTAAATTTCCGTGGCGTTTGAATACTTGAGAAGTAAGCAAACCGTTACCTTCTCTTTAGCGAGGCATTGTTCGCAGGCGTTTTATTTACACCGCGCAGACATTTTCTTTGCGGTTTGCCGCTTTATTCAGATTGCCAACGTTTTCTGTATGACCTACCGCTACTTCTGTATTTAACGTATAATAGAAGAAATAGAGCAGCGTTTATGACTTTGGACTTCGATGTTGTCGGGGAAAGTGCACGTGTTTACAAAAAAAATCTCATTACCAGAGAAATGATTTGAATTGCAAGTTTGGTTTCTGTTTACGTTTATAGGACGAGCTTGCAATTACATTCTATTTCATTACCGACTGCATTTGGACGCAATTGGATTCATTATTGGTTTCAATATAATTAGATGGAATTGTTTCATTAATTGCTTTATGCGTGTGCCGTTGACTGTCGTTAAATTTTCACATTTTGCCGCACAGAGTATCGATAGTTACAGAGCAAATATCCGCCGTTGCTAACAGCTAACGGTGAAGTAAAGTACTAAGCTAATATAAACAAGTCGCGCGCGTGCTTTGTGCGAAAGTTAAATTCGACTCCAAATAGAAATCTAACGAACATTTTTTACGATAAAAAAAATCGAGAAAGGGTTATAATGGCCAGCATAGAAAGAAAAGAGTGATTGGCAGATTAAATGTATCGTTTTATATTAAATATATTTTCAAAGGATGATCATTATAATTAGTAGGATATACTTTACTAAATTAATTACTATTTAATTGTGACGTGTGCATTGTTACACATATATTAATTATTTGGAACCGCTATTCCCAAGTTTTTATTTGTATTTTACTGATACGTCTCATTAGTGACGACAGCTTGTGAAGGATATTAATATTCATAGAATTAACAATTAAAGTGAAACAATTACAATACGAGGACCGATATCCATTTGCTCGCCTAATTAGCCATGCGGGTAATGAACGTCGTCCATGTTTATGTAGCTTGTAGCACGGAATGCCGGAATAAACGTTGAGTACCCAAGGGAGGTCTTGTCAGCGTCTGTTTTCGATCCGAAGAGAAAGGCAGCGAGAAAGGGGGCGCGGGAGAAAGCGGCGGTATGCTCGATATACCGCCCTTCGTGAACGCAAGCTTGGAGAGCAGCTTTAGAAATCAGGAAGAAAAAAGGAACGTTGGCGGGGGGGAAAGAGAAGATGGCCTGTTGAAAACGAAGACAGGCTACCAACATAGTCATGAAGAAAGAAATGATGAAGAAAGGGGGGGGGAGAGGGAACATAGAAGAAGAATTAATGGTAAACAGGGAGACAAAGAGAGTAGAGGGATTGTAGCGGTAAAGGGTCATCGGAAGGTAGTCAGGGGATGAGAGAGCGAAAGAGAAAGGTAGAAGGTATTTCTGACCGTAGGTAGGAAGGGCAAGATCAGTAAAGAAGAAGAAGAAGCAGAGAGCGGGAGCAAGAGAGAGAGATAAAGAGAGAAAGAAGGGGAGGGAAGGAGAGGGAGGAAGGGTGGATGCTGAGCTGTATCGATCCCTCCTCTCCTCCGTCCGTGACGTCACTGACATGCCCCACCAGCGGCAGTGTGATGATACGCTTATCCTTCGATCACAGACGATAAATACCTTTAACCGTTCATTCAGCTAAGGCTTCGCCTGCGATATTTATTTAGGCGAGTGGCAGCATCCGCCGCGTGTCGGCCGCGTCCAAGAGTCGGATATGTTTTACTGTCCTCCACTTTCTCCCCAACGGCGACGAGTGGATGTCGCTTTTGTTGCTTATCGCCACAGCATGCGACTAGCATGTTTTTGATATCATTGCTTAAAGCAACTGGCACTAATAAATGTGTTTCTTGCGTCGACCTTTTTCTCCGGCACTTTTTAACCGCGTGTTCCTAGCTTGTTCCCAGATTGTTCCCAGCTTCAACCGTTTCAATAACGCCTCGATAAATATAATTCTGGGTTTTCACAGCCACACTTTGTTACAGTCTCTCGCTGGAAACAAAGATCTTGGTTTCTCTCATACTTTCACTCCTACCACCATTCTGACTACTATTTATACAATTTTGTATATAGGTACATTAAATGTTACATCAGCCGATATTCTCATGCGATTATTTTGCAATCGATAATAATTGAAACATTAATAACACAGTATTTGCGGCGAGACCAAATTATATCGCAGAACTACTAATCATCGAGACGTCGCGTTACGAGTGTTTTCCACTTATTTTTATTTATATTACGCGGCCATTGAGAGAATACAAAGGTAGCAGCGTGGTTATCCGGCTCTTTCATGTCGGAGTCGATGAACCCATTTCTCCAACCAGGAACGTAGCATATTGAGGTAACCGTCAAGGGGGCAGCAGTACGTAATACTAACGAGGAGACCTCATGAGGTGTCCCAATCTTGATGAGCTTTTAATATGTTGTTTTCTAGACAAGGAACACGTATTTTTTTTATACGTACCCATACACATGTTTAAGGGGTAAAACCTCTTCGAAAAGAATCAGGTTTCTCTTTCTGGGCGTATACCTCCGAAACTAAAGAAAATAGAAACATTGTTTAATTAAAAGTTGAATAGCTTTAGGAGTACTATGGTAAAAAACAGTGACAACAAATTTTTAAGTTGTGTAAGTTCAATACCCCGTTACGCAAAAAATTTTTTCCAAATTTTGAAATTTGTTTATTACCAAATAAAAGATTATTTTTTCACGAATTTAATCATGCACGATAAAGATATGTTTGGAAAAATTATTTTCGAGAATTAATTATACACTATTGCAATAGTGCTAGAAAATTTTTGTGTATTGTAACGTACACAAAATTTACATATACAACAATTTTCAATAATTGGAACATTATTGTAACAGCATATTCCTGAGACCAAATCAAGTCGAAAAGTCCTGTACTACTTTTCTCTCTGAGAAACAGTTATCGAGATATCATAAGCTAAACATTGAAAAAGTTATAAATTTTCTCTTGAATAACTCAAAAAGTATTAGGTAATTAAAAAAATGTTTCAGACAAAAGTTGTTCGTATTAGTAGAGTAAGATAGTATAATAAACAATAGGGGGTTTCATTAAAAAAATTTAATGTGACCTTCACGTGACCTTTAAGCAATTATACAAGGTCAAATTAATAAAACCATTTTATATCCCATTCGAAACCCAACAACTTTTGTCTGAGGCATTTCCCGCTATTACCCCGGTTTGAGGAGATATTACCGTGTGCGGATTAAAATAGCCCACCCTGTATATGTGCTATTTGGCCTGTTCATGTGACTAATTTTCCGCACAACACGTTTTGCACCTTCCTGTATAACAGAAGACAGTTTGGAGAAAATTCACGTATAATCACGGAAGTTTTTTTATTCCGCACTGCACATTTAACACTGGAACTATGGGTGT
>NW_011967088.1:30793-41146 GCF_000949405.1 Vollenhovia emeryi
TCACTTTTCCGGGGAATTTAATTTTTTAAAAAATCATACACGTACGCCAGCGCATAGAACTCTTTGGAAAACATTAGAATACGTTCGGAACTACACTAGAACTGTGTTAGAATAGCCAGAACTCTGACATTTCGACCAGCGTCTCACGTTCGTCCGTATTAAGATGTATCTCTCGACTGATAAAAATTATTTAAAAATTGAAAAACAACGTTTTTTCACCAGAACTCTTGCTAGAACTATTGTAGAACTCTAGGGCGCTTGAAATCCGATAAATAGCCGTCGGGAAATAGGCGGAGGACAAAGTGAGACGCTGGGTGAAGTTGGCGTCTCACTTTGCACTATTCGATTTTTTGGCTTTAAAGGCCAGAACTATGTGTTTAATGTATCAGGAACTCTAGAACTATTCTAAAAGAAGCCAGAACTCTCAATAGTTAATGAGTTTCCACGAAATGAGACGCTAGCTTCACATACACGAACTATGGCATACGCTATTATTTCCTTTTAATTAATTTTTGGCGTATTTTGTTGGTACCTTTGCACACCAAATTCTGTGACAGAAGATGACAATTTTGAAAGACATTATAGTTCTAGCGCGGATAGTGCGTAACAGTTAAGTTACAGTATAAAAACATGAAGTTTAATATATGACGGAAGATCAAAGACGAATCCAAGAAATGACGCAAGAGTAACAAAATATCAAAGGTGCAAAAATTTGTACGAGTCACTCTTTGTCAACCGGACCATCTCCTGCCCGAACAGTTTTCGTCATAAAATATTGTACATGGCTCAAAATGTAGGTATGGATCTTCAGTTTCGCGGATGTTCGCTACAAAAGAGAAACCGATTTTTTTCAAAGGAGTGTTTTACCCCCTAAATATGCGTATAGGTACGTATAAAAAAATAGGTGTTCCTTATTTTTGTCTAGAAAACAACATATTAAAAGCTTATCAAGATTGGAGGAATACACCTCGTGAGGTTTCCCTGTAACATTAATTTTAAAAGGCCACTCGATACAATAAAATTTGAGTTTATTCGACGAAAACTCATGACAGTAAGTAAGCGTTTACTATTTAAAAATATCAAAGAGTGATCGCGTATATTTCGATAATAATCTTTCGGAAAATTCTTCGCCAACGATAGGCTCTGTGAAAGACTTCTATCGAGATCACCTTGGCACGCTTATAGCATTTAAACTAAAAACCATCGTGTCGGAACTTACGTCGGTTTCGATCCCCGTTCTGTATTAATTACAAGGCAGTCAGTATCGATCACAGGGCGGGTGTTTAGCTATTACTTCAAATTGCATTGTGCGCATACCTGTACGTATTTTACACGGTGAGGAAATTGGGCAGCGCGTCGCGGGATTAACATTCGCTGTAAAATGCCGATATCATCGGCACGCGATGGCGAAGAAGTCGCATGGAGTTTTAAAGCGTATCGATTTGACGTGAGACGGCCGTTCGAGATACGAGGACCCTGTGCAAATTCTGGCAAATTTGTGGTATTACCGGCTATTAAATTTGTATGTACGTGTTGCGAGTGCATATACACATGTCGTTTTCCGTTTTCCGTTAAACGTACACTGCCGTCGAAAAGTTTCCGGACAGGAAAAAATTCTTTATAAAACACTACTTATTATTTAAAAACGGATAAATTTTATTCAGTTTACAATTAGACTTATTAAACACTTACTAAGAGTTACAGATATCACGAATTAGAACCAATCCTTAGCTTAAAACTCATGCTTTTTTTTCATCAAAGAAACCTCCCTTGGCAGACAACACCTATTTTTACCAATCGCAGCGTCCTTTCTACGAGTTTTTCCAGAACAGAATTTGGTATTTCACTCCATGCTTTCTGGAGGACCTCCTAAAGAGGTGCTTCTAAGATGTGGGACAAACCTTCCTGACCCGGCGATCAAGTTCATCCCACAGAAGTTCTATGGGATTAAGATCTGGAGATTGACACACCATCATTTTAAGCTCTCCGCTTTCCTCTTTGCGATGCAGATGGCTATAATATAATTTAGAAGTGTGTTTGGGATCATTGGGATCTTGCTGCATGATAAATCCATGATCAATTAAATGTTTACCGGATGGGATACAATGCCTACTCGGGATCGAATGGTAGCCTTTTTGTTCAAGTATTCCCTTTATTCTATGAAGATCTCCCACGCTTGTATAACTAAAACGTCCCCAAACCATCACAGATTCTCCGCCATGTTTTAACTGTAGGGGTTATGCAGTCTGGGTGTAGTTTTTCTGAAAGTGCGCGATGAACATACGTTCTTCGTTTTTTTACCAAAAACTTCGAACTTCGATTCGTCAGTCCGTAAAACTCGTTTCCGGTCTTCGATGGTCCAGTCCTTGCGATTGTGAGCCCACTGAAGTCTCTTCGACCTACTTCCGCGCCGGAGAAGCGACTTTCTAGTGGAAACTCTGCCCCAAAGACCGGCCTTGTACAAACAATCTTTGACAGTAGTTACCGATATCTGATGTTTATTTTTTTCATTTTTCATTAAACGATTTTCATTAAGTCGCGATTGAATTTCCGATGCGGTAAGCTTTCTATTAATTTTTTACATTAAGACTAGGGACTGATCCTCTGATTTGAAAGTGACTCTAGGCCTCTCAGTGCGGGTCTTGTCCTTATTACAGCCGGTTCTTTCAAAGCGAGTAATAGCATCACCTACGGTAGACCGCGGTATATTCAGTTTTTCCGCAATATAACGTACGCTGCGACCATCATTACGTAACGCAGTAACTGCTGCACGTTTTTCTACGCTCAGACTAGGCCCTCGTCCCATTTTCTTTGAAAAAAATCGAAATGTACTACATGTGTGAAAGTATTCTATTAAATTTGATTTGAACTCGGTAAAAAAAGAAAAAGCTTAAACTACTTACTAGCACGTTCTGTTGTGAATAAATAATATTGCGAAGTCAAATACAAAATTAATAACAAAATCTCGTCGATAGGGGATGCTGGAGTGATTCTGCACATTTGCACCTTTCTAACCTAAAAACTGTCAGTTCGCGGAAACATTTGTGTAATATACAAATTAAATGGCTTACGTGTACAGATCGAAAGCAGCTCGCTATTCCGGCCAAATGAAAGAACAATGGCATCACTGAAACTAAGTTTGTAAGTCTAATAAGAAATAATAGTGAGCAACACATACGGTACATGTAGTATGTGTGTTGCTCACTATTATTTTTTATTAGACGTACAAACTTAGTTTCAGTGATGTCATATTGTTCTTTAATTTAGCCGGAATAGCAAGCTGCTTTCGATCATCTGTACACGTGCCATTTAATTTGTGTATTACACAAATCTTTCCACGAAACAGACAGTTTTAAGTGCAAAAGGTGCGAAAGTGCAGAATCACTCCAGCATGACCAAAATCTTGTACACCAATGCCCACTAATGCCCAGTGGGCATTACTTTATCTTATTAGCTTATTTTATCTTATTTTATCTTTATAATGCCCCAGCAAGGCCTAATCCCAAACTAATGCCCAAAAAATGCCTAGTAATGCTTAGTAATGTCCAGTAATGCTGCAAACCTGTACACCACGATGCCCTCAGCGGTTTCCCCCTCGGTGTTTTATTAAGAATTTCCCCGACTGACACTCCTATCCGGAAACTTTTCGACGGCAGTGTACTCGTCTCAACAGAGGTTGCCGCGTCGCGAAATTCGTCTAATAATTCTTAAAGATGACGTTTGTACGCACGAATACCGTCTGTTATTTCGCAGTGATAAGAAATTGTATCGTTCCCGTTGCCTCTAGTGCTTTAGCAGCTCGTTTGCCAAATGTTTGTCGGATTTGACGTTGGTACCGCGCGTTTAATTTTAGTCGGTGTTTGTACGACTTTCATATGCGAATACTAAACTCGCAGGCCAACACCGGTACATTTGAGTAGTATACATGTAAACACGAATCGCAATCGTAGCGCGATTTAGCGAATGTTATATTTTCTTAAGCTACATTTTCCACGCAGGTCTCTTGGTACAAGCTATTATCGCCGGTTTTAATATTTTTTTTCTAAATTTAAAGTCCGTTTAGCGAACGTCACGTTCTATTTGGCGTGTATCGACTTTATTGATGTTTCTCTGATCTTTCGTGGGTCACGTAAATCCGCGTGGTAGGATATTTTTAACATACTAAATCTTCTTTAACAGAGCTAGTATTTTAAATAGAGTAAATCTGCAATTGTTCTAAATGGGACAGAAGTGCGACACGTAAAATATTTTCCCAAAACGTTCGAATAATCCGGGAACGTCGAATAGAAGTCGAAGGTAGTGTATAGAAAATCTTTGAAAGTCAGTTCTATTGCCAACCCCACCACCCCATGTGCAGCCTTCATTCAATTTGCTAAATGCGCGGAGACCGAGATCGACGGGACTGAAAGCCAAGTTCGTCGTCTCCCGTGGGACAGGCAGGAAGATTTCCGGCTTTCTTTCCCCCCCCCCCTCCCTCTCTCTCTCTCCTTCCTCTATCGCAGTTGTTTAAACAACGGATTTCCCCAGACGCACTCAGCTTCTGTATCTCGACCAGATTGCCTGAAATCGCCAGAAACGCAGAGCGCAAGGTCGCGAGAACACCGAGCGATATCTGGTGTACTAGCGGGAATAGGCCCTCACGCTCCCGGGAGAGCACATCCACGGGCGGAAACTTTATTTTCGGGCTTGTGAAATATACACGATCTACCACCGTGGAGCTAGGCGCGCGTCAGGCCGTGCTTTAAATACTATTTCGCATGCGGATGCCGTTATCGACTGTACGATAGTCGTTTATTACATCGTAGTTAACAACGCGCCGAAATCGTATTCGTGTGAGTCGCCCAATACAAAACATACGTATTTCATACCTATTCTAAGTATTTTCCTTCAGCTTCTTTCTTTCATTTCGACTTCATTTACGTCGTTTGAAACGACAAGAAGGACATCACGGAATTCTTGCTACGCAAACCGGCGAAGCGGTCCCTGCTATGTGCTCGGATGTTTAATTACGATCTGGGACGCAGAAGAAGGCTATCGGAGTAGATAAAAACTGCAATCGCGAACAGCGGAATGAATCGGAATGTGTAGTAATCAATGGCATCTTCGAAATTCAATATGCCGCATGGGTTACGGCGACAACTAGGCCGTGCCAAGCTATAGATGAGATCACTCATTCATGAGTAAATATATATGTGTGTGTGTGTGTGAGCGTGCGTGTGTGTATTTATATACTGTACACACATACATAGATACATGTATGTAAATGGAAAAAGGTTCGATGAGCAAAAGAGTGAGGGAGGAGGAGCAGTGTAAAAGGACAGAGAGCTCTTCTTTTTTTTCGTTCTCTCTTTGTTGGACACGCGGCTTTTGGAGAACGACGGACATCGAAAATAACAGCCGCAAGTCGCGGTGAACGTAGTTAATATTGATTCGAGCTAGATTCACACGCGAACTTTACTTGAACCGGAACACCGCTACTGTTTTAACTACCCAGTGCTCGAGCTTTGTTTTCGAAATTGGTTTAAAAGTCACCACAGGGAGTTCCTGGTTTATCTCACAATCAATAAAAAGTTCCGAATTAGATGAAACGTATTCTCAGTCTGTCGGGTAAATTGAAGCAAATGTTACTAATCCGAATGATGGTGTATTAAAAGCAATGTTCAAACGAGTAGATCCGAGGGGGAAACCACTGAGGGCGTTGTGGTGTACAGATTCGCGGCACTACTGGGCATTTTTGGGCATTAGTTTGGGCATTAGGCCTCGCTGGAACGTTATAAAGATAAAATAAGATAACGCAAGATAAATATGATAATAAGATACAGTAATGCCCGCTGGGCATTAGTGGGCATTGATGTACAAGATGTTGGTCAGCGGTTTTCCCCTCGAGCAGATCTCGTGAATCTTCGGAGGAAGCTGAAGCGGGACAAATAATTCCGGGAATAAAATATCTGCTCGTTTCAAACAAATGGGTGAAAGACATAAGTAAAATTGTAATATAACAAGGACGGACAGTTAAAAGTATAATTTTCGTCGCACCGCAATTATGACTACAATATTACGAATTCCATCGTGTCAAGTTTTATTTTTGTACAGCGCTCATGCCGATTATTTATGGTGTTTTTACGATAAAGATTGTTTTTGCGAGTTCGATCGCGAAATGCGGTCGCAGATACGGCGCATATTTCCCTGTTCGCGCTCCGCAACTTCGTGCAGCACGTATTTTTCCGGTTAGCTATTCATTATATGCGTAACGGCCAGGTGCGATTGTTCGCACAAATGGCCGCTCGTCGAAAGACACATACAGTACAGAAATTGTTATTGCAACTCCGTACAATGACAACATAGATATTATTCAGGATAGTCCGGCACAACTGCTGATTTCATTCACAATGCAATCTTCATTACATACGCGTAGTAAATGATGCATTATCACGTTACGTCATATTCGTCATCGTGTCGCATCGTGTATCTAGTAGGTGCACGTGCGATGTTTGCATTATCGCCATGTATTTTTTAATTCTCGATCGTTTAATTGTTACTTTGTTATCTGAAATAGAAACTCGAAATATTGGCTGGAATTCTTTTTGTACTCCGACAGTTCCATTAATTTACTTGATTAAGAAATTCGAGAAATAATGAAACAACAGTGATTTTCCAGCAGTAAAACACTTTCTAAATAAAGTCATTATCATTAAAATACTTTTTTATGCTACAAATTAATCTACAATTAAGATGAAGCATTTATTTGTTGTGTGATTCTTTCTGAGCGCACAACAAATTTTCTATCGGTAAAAAACTTTTTTGCTAAATAAAAGAATGATCTTTCAGTTCTTTTTTAACGCTTTTGATATTGCAAATTAATCTGCGACGAAAGTAAGAAACTATTTACTTGTTGTTCTTTCTAATTACACCATTTTTATATTACGTTAATTTAGAGGAAATCGCAGTCGTAGGAAAAGATAAAATAAAAAATAGATATACACAACAGAAAATAATTAATTATTTATCATACAATAAACTACAACCTTTTATTTTTGTCTGTTCATGTTTATTTCACAAGAAGTACAAGTGTTGCTATTTGAAAAGTAGGTTTATTGATTAAAATCAGAGTTGATGTTCCTTAGAGTCTGTATATGGACCATCATCTTCGTTTTATTGCCCGAACGCTCGACTCGTAAGCACTCTTCTGGATACACCGTGCGGCGTCGCTACCTAAACAGTGTCTTAAATTTTTCACGATCCGGAAAACTCCTCTCCTAATAGACTGGGCCACTTGTGTGTCAAGTCCTGAAAATTGATTTCATCTTCTTTCGCTCGTCTGCAATTCTATGATTAATCAATCACGTCCAGATCTCGTTCCGAATCGTTTTCAAACCGAAGAAATGCACGATGGAAGAACCGTGTCCCGTTTTGAACCGTATATCGTCCACCAATAATATATCAGCGTAAGTCTTAAGGATATAATGGCTATATATAATCGAGGGCGTCCGCAGGGGAAAAGGGCAAGAGAGAGGGCACTTGTCTCCTCCCTTGAAGATGAAAAAAAATATAGGCAAGAGCTTTCACAGGAGACGGCAAAGAGGGCATTTGCCTTCCCCCCCCCCCACATCGGAATCAGCAAAAAATTAAATAGTTGCTTTTCCTTTGATAAATCGAGAAGAGAAGTTATACACCACAAATAAAATATTTACTCTTCTTTTGATGAAAGAGAAGAAATTTATGTACCAAAAGGTGTATACATTTGAATTAATAAGTATTTTAATTGCGGAAGTAACATTTAAATCATGCCCTCCCCTCTGGAAAAGCTTAGGGACGCCACTATTGTATATAATCCCAGACAAAAATTACTTCAACTAATAAGAATTCTTCAATGTCGCCAGCGATAATTAACAACACCAGTGTTTTCTTGACCATACCTGGCATTTTTAATAATACAGAAAATTTATTGCGAAAGATATTACCTCAGCCAGGGTTTGAACCTGGACCTCCCTACACTCAAGACGGGCGTCTCACCAATTCGACCACCGAGGCGTATGATAATATTTGTCGTAATAACAGTATGAAGATACGTCCCGAGTGTAGCGCAGAGAAATGTGCGCTGCTTAGTAAACAAATGAAAGAAAAGATCCGAGTTCAAGTCCACTGACACCGCTGCTTTTTTTTCGGAATCTCCCGAAGGGAAGTGACAACCACCGAGAGTATATCTTGCCACACGTACCCCTTTAGGGGAGGTTTCCTTCGGCAAGGTTAGCAGCCTACCGAAGATGAAGTATAAAACCAAATGCTCAAAGCACCAGAACGAGAACGGATAAAACAGGCTTTAAGCCTAATACACGAGGAAGAAGAAGAAGAAGAACAGTATAAAGATGTCTACGCGTATATTTCGACTTTTTTGAACTGCGCGCCGATAAGGGTTGAAGGGTTGTCATTTATACATTGTTCGCGATAAATTTTCTGTATTATTAAAAATGCCAGGTATGGTCAAGAAAACACTGACGTTAAAAATTATTTCAATTGATGAAAGTCTATACTTTTGAGGGTTAAGATATGCACTATAAGCACTTATAGCGTATAAAGGACTTTAATAATATTAATGAATATGATATTTGGTATTAGAAATGAATATATTTGTACATTCTGCAAATAGCAAAAACCGTTTTCGGAATTTTGCATCTGTTGTTAATTAATAGCTCGATAACGATTCAGGGAATTAATTCTAGAAAAACGTTTCTGAGATTTTCTATTCGCTTGCAAAGTTTCAGAATATTATCTATGTTACTTCGTCTATGTTAAGTTATAATGTCGTTTATACATATAAGTGGAAATATGTTGCTGCTCTATAAGAACTCATGTGAAATTAAAAGTTAAACAATCGTGAACCGGTTAGGGAAATCGGCTTCAAACTTTACACACATTCAGAATAGAATAAATAGAAACAATCTGTTACAATTTCAGCGTATTATCAAAGTTAGAACGTTAACACCAATACAGTCCTTAATGTGTGTTCTCGAAAAATTAATTTCCGCTCCCCAGATTGCACCAGAAGTTATGAAGATTGCGAGGTTTTGGTACTAGTCCCGATTCACCGTCGAAAGTCAAACATTATGAATATCTTCTTCTTCCTATCTCTGTGTTTATTTAAATGTCTAGTATATCCTAGGTATTACATTAATGTTATATGCGAGGGGGAAACCGCTGAGGGCATTGTGGTGTACAGATTTGCGGCATTACCGGGTATTACTGGGCATTACTTGGCATTTTGTGGGCGTTAGTTTGGGCATTAGGCCTTACTGGGGCATTATAAAAATAAAATAAGATAAAATAATAAGATAAAGTAATGGGCATTAGTGGGCATTGGTGTACAAGATTTTGGTCAGCGGTTTCCCCCTCGATTATATGGGTACAACAGCACTCAACACTGAGAGTTCCATTTATACAAGTGCAGTAATATGCTTGAATCAAGTCCATTCGTTCGCCATTTGGGGCGCAGAAAGACTGATTGTTTTGTAGTGGTTTACATAGGTCCCTGGGATACTGGAATACTGCTATTTGAGACGATAATAGAGGAACTGTTGTCTTAAACACGACACATACATTTAATATGAGTCCCTTGGGTGTTGCCCAAACTAGTGGTGCCATATATCTCTGAATTACTTAATTTTTCTGTTAGCGTTGTCAACCATTTTTTCTTGTTTCCTTAGTTTATTTGTGAGGTTTTATTAACAAGGCGTATAAAAGTTTGTTCCTAGTGTTTCAATAATTTTTAACATAGGTAATAACATAATCTAATCATTTTAATGGTATATCTATTTACAATTTTTTATTGTAGGTTTAAGCCAAAAAAATCTGAAATTGCATTTCTATCGGATTTCTTTATGATTTTAAGACTAGAAAATTTTTTAATTCAATTTAAAAGTAAGACATATGATTCCCTCCTTGTTTTTTCTGTTCTGAAAAATGAGGGGTGTATCTTTTGCGAAGGTCGCTTTTCTGAAGATAAGAGAGAGAAAAAGATGCATATGTATGTAATTCTTATCAATAATGTACGTACATATTTTTGTTTAAAAAATCTTTGAGTTATGCTCACGTCTTTGTGAATAAAATTATTAAGTTTTTTTTTTGCCATATCTATTTGCTTTTGTAAGGAATCCACGTTTCAAGCGCTCTTGCAAAAAGAAACGAAAACTACATGTTTTCATGTTAACTTGAATATTTACTTTTGACTCAACATTATATTCGAATTCAAAAGTAATTAAAAAATTACCATGGCCCTTTGTAGCTAAAAGAATACCCATCATGAAAAGATTATAGTGCTTAAATAACAGTATGTAAAAAACACAAGGTTCCATATGT
>NW_011967088.1:45245-52941 GCF_000949405.1 Vollenhovia emeryi
AGGATTATTACACCTAGCACTATTAGTCAACCCTTTAACATCCCTCTTTTGCACGCGATTCAGAAACTAGCGAGCCTACTATTATTGATACTTTCACCATCTTTTACGCATTGATATAATATAATTCAAGTTTGCGTGTGGACGTGAACAGCTTAGGCGCCATAGAAATTGGAATACAGTTCTTCTTTAAACCGTTTTGGTTTGAAACCGAGGGGGAAACCGCTAAAGGCATTGTGGCGTACAGATTTGCGGCATTACTGGGCATTACTAGGCATTACAAGGCATTTTTTGGGCATTAGTTTGGGCATTAGATCTTGCTGGGGCATTACTTTATCTTATTATCTTATTTTATCTGATTTATCTCGTTTTATCTTATTTTATCTTATTTTGGCCAGCGGTTTCCCTCTTGATTGAAACATTTCTGACATCGAAGTACAACCACAACATCAAAAGTACCACGTATACATATAAACACCGAAAGTATAAAGCACGACCAAAATTTGGTGTGTAACATGTGTTTCTCGATGTGTTTACATAAATATAGATATATGCCCTCGAGTCAACTAACAAGCGTGATAAAAAGTCAATCCATGATATCTATACGTGTTGAGTTGATAACATTTGTATATCGTATTAAGGGGATGCTGGAGTGATTCTGCACTTTTGCACCTTTCTAACCTAAAAACTGTCAGTTCGCGGAAACATTTGTGTAATATACAAATTAAATGGCTTACGTGTACAGATCGAAAGCAGCTCGCTATTCCGGCCAAATGAAAGAACAATATGGCATCATTGAAACTAAGTTTGTACGTCTAATAAGAAATAATAGTGAGCAACACATACGGTACATGTAGTATATACAATACGTGCCATTTAATTTGTGTATTACACAAATCTTTCCACGAAACAGACAGTTTTAAGTGCAAAAGGTACGAAAGTGCAGAATCACCCCAGCATCCCCTTAAGCTGCGTATTTCATGCATGGATTGAGATGAACCAATAGAGCAATAAAGAAATGCGGTAACTCTTACCGGCATCGATTTGTCTGCCGATAAAACGTTGCACAGTATTCTTTGAATCTGGAAATGACGACAGACTTCCGGCTGTTGTTGCGGATTCTTGGCGCTGGGTGAATTATGGACATTGCTGCTTTAGGAAAACACTGCCTTGTCCTTCTCCTTTTTCACGTTTCGTTTATTCCTGCGTAAACATGGCGTACAGACATTTATAACGGCAACCGCGAAGCAATAACTCATCGCGATAAAATAAATTGGAAAATGTGCCCGGTGGAAGGTAAACGCGCAATACATTGAAGAGGAGGTTTCGCGATTATAGAAACGGGAGTAATATGCCAAAGTGCGATTCCGATAACAACGACCGTCCTCTCATTGTCAGTCCTTTTTCTTTTATTATCAGCGTTTACGATAAGTCGTGTTCACTATTTGTGATTTTTGTTTTCCGGTCTATGATAAGTCAGACTTGAGTTAAAAACGCGACATCATAGGAAGGTATATTTAGGAAAAAATATTCCATGTTTTTTGATAATTTATATGAAATAGACATTGTTAAAAAAATGAGATAGACGCTTATGTCGGAAGAGATTAATTTTGATTCGCTCGATATTAGGTTCTTGGATGCACAGTGCAGTCTAATCATTGTCAACCAACGACGATTGTTCTGGGCGCATAGAATTGCGCATCTCACATGTGCAATCGGTCCTCAGGGCCGCGTGTTCACAAGTGAGGATCCTTGATACGCTTATATTACGCAGCATGCGAACAACGGCGTCAATAGGTCAAAGGTGCATAGAAGAAGGCGCGATCAATGGGGGAGAGAGAGAGTGTGTGTGTGTGTGTGTGTGTGTGAGAAGGGGGGGATAACCGCGTGTGCGTTCCTAAAAAAAAGGAGGAAAAACAGATAAATCGATTGATTAAATTAGCGCCGGGCTGGAAACAAGGCGCGCTAAATAGACGTGTAGCAATCGAGTTTAACGGCAAGAAGAGACTCTCTCCCTCTCCCGAATAGTTTGCCCGAATTTTACGCGATTCCCGATTATGATAATCAATCGCTCGCACGATTTAACGGGGTGGATTAACATCTTCCGATACGACGGAACGTCGTTGTTCTATCAAGAAAGACAGTTGTCTTTCGGCGAACGGCTTGGCGCACGTCCAAAATTCCCCTCCATCGAACTGCTCGCACCCCGGAGTTGATGACCTGCCCCGTTCTGACGGCGATTGTGTTGCCCTTTCGAGTGTAATGAGGTTTGCAAACGTAGCCTGCGAGCAACTCGGAGCCCGGTGGCTATCTCGCAACGGTGTTGAGGGGAAAATCGAAATGCCAGGGGAATTGTCGCACCACCTATTTCTCGCAATTCTCGTAAAGTAAAACGACGAAACACCGAATACTTTCATTAATAAAGAGTTTTCAAATGATAAAACTTTTTCAATGATATGCACCGAGTGCTATTTGACTATAATATATTAATTATATAAATTAAATATTAAATTCTACATTGTAATTATATGTTAAATTCTACATATTATAATTATATATTATTAATTATATTAAATGTATTATAATTACTATTTAAATTAAACGAATTTAAATATATTGATATTGTAATAATTAAAACGTATCAATGTAAAAAAATCTAAAAACAATTTGGGACGCAGGTGCATGAAGATTTTGGGTAAACACGAAACAACAGAAATTCATGTAGATGTGGAACGTGCGAAAATTGCACGTGAAAATTATGTCATGGTAGAAATCGCGAGTTCTCTTGGGAACATAACGATCCTTTTGCCTGTCTCAATAAATCGTAACGTACGTACGGGCGAACACACGTGCCGAATATGGAAGTTTGCGTAAAATCACCAATAAAGTCAAGTATTACGAAATATGATGGAAATTTATACATCTCCAACAGACTGTGCACCTACGGCACATTTCGGTAGTTTCGTTCCCTGTAGATTTATTAAATTTACGGTATTGTCTTGAGCACGTCGCACCTATACACGTACGAGGAAATGAGAAGCGGCCGACATACATAAAATGTAAGCGGTGCTGCACGGTAAAAAGAGGTCGTTTAAAAATAAATAAATTTAAGAAGAAGGAAAACGGAACATTTTTTTTACCTCTTACACGATAATCGCGGGTCTCACCTGCGCGCACCCTCGGTGATCGAGCATTCCGATTCTTTCGAGAAATTGCACATTCGACCATCCAAGTGAATAATGTACGAGCGCGAGCTTACGGCCGCCTCGAATGACTCTCCAGCTGGAACAAATTTTATTGCCAGTTTTTTTTGCACAGTGCAAATCTTTCAAGAGCACTGCAGTCGAGTCCGTTGAGACAATTGCGCAACAATTTTCCAACAATAAGATTAAGCTGACGTTCTTAAACGATTTTTAGAACACTACTTGCATATGTTGCCTCCTTTACGCAATTATCTCGATTTTTTCGTATATGACTTTAGAAATTTTTATAAATCTTGCTTAAATTTTTACACACATATTCTGTTTTTAGTTACATTGCTTTCTAAAGCAAAAAGATATTTATCTGTTATTAATACCGGTAAGTCCAAAATCATTGTTTGATACGTCGAGAGATAAAGCTTCGAGTTCCACGCAACCGGAAGAAAGCACACCGGCCAGCGCTATGCCGTCTTCCGGACCTAATTCGCAACCACTGATATTCAGCGTTTCCAAAGTTTTGTTCCTGACCAGAACTGAAAAAGACAAATTAACAAATACTGTACAGAAATCTTTTACAAATGAATCTTTCGCAAGGAATTTATTATATTTTATACTAATTTTATACTAATATTACACATACACACGCACTATGTATGTACAATATGTATAATATCAGTATAAAAAACATATGAATAGATTAGAAAAACAAAACTATCATCAAAGTAATTACACTATTTATCCATTAAATATCAGTATATATATACATATATAATATTTTGCAATGTTGCAATATTACGACAAGTTTTGTTTATCTCAACTTTTTGTTGAGATGTTTTTCGCAATAGTCTGAACATTAAGCAAAATCTTATATCCAAATAACCGATGAGGATCAAAGATTAGCAATGTAATTTTGTTTCTCTAAAAATTTTTATTCATAAATGTAAAATTGAAGCTATTATTTTATAACGAGTACGTATGTATATCCGGGAACATATCCTCGAGAAATTGCAGCACTGATTTTGTATCTGTAATAGGTGTTATTGCCCTTTCATGCATTTTTATATCGGAGTTTTAGTCACGTTCCACGTGTTGTAACATGCCATTTGTATGCACGCGCGCGTCACGATCTGCTATTCAGCTTGAATTTATTTAAATAATTCAACGTGCCGCTTATACCACACTTTCGACCTGTGAATCTTTCTTTCTTTTTCAATGCTAATTTTCGAGATTATATGGAATTGTGCATTCAGGTTTTAAAGATCGGCAATAAACAGAGCGGTTTCGTGCAGCGAGGTCAAATATGATACTTGTTCATTCAATCCATTATCAGGACGATTATGCGATGTTTCAAAGTAATATTCAAGACGATAGTACTTTTTAACCTGAATTCTTTAGCCTTAAACATTCACAGTTTTACATTTAAGCATATTATCCGGCGATAAAGTGTCATTAATATCTTCGACAAAAGATTCCGCGCGGTACAATTCTTCAAAATGCCATGTTGTTTCACGATTACATGATTTTCAGGGTAAATTTAAAAAAAACATTCCCTTCGTGTAGTAATGCCACGAATCTGTCCACCACAATGCCCTCGGCGGTTTATCCCTCGGTTCTTATGAAAATTAGATTTTGGTGAAACTGTCTGAAATGTTGAACATAAATAGTTTATGTGATGTTGAGAAAAAATCACAATGGCGATTTCCTGTAACAAACCGTTTAGTTGTTACAGGCATTTAAAAGTCGAAATAAGGTGGTATTTCAATACTATGTACATTATTTAAAGAACAATTATCTAACAAATATTGTAACCCACACAGCACAGAAAAATTGCAGGAAGATTGCACGAATGTTACATTGCAAGATTGTAATATTGCAGCAACGTTGCGCAACATTGCTGCAACGTTTCTGGAGGATTGCAGCAACGTTGAAATGTCCGCCCTCAGAGAGATTGCAGTGCAACATTATAGCAATGTTGCAGTGCAATATTTTTGGAATAATTTGTTGTTGTTGTACATAAGCAGAGAATTTACTAATTACATATGCATCCGGGCCTTTTTCAATACACAGCAAGCTATTGCGAAGCACCTAAGGAGATTATGTCGCTTCGCAATAGATAGAGATTGCGAGCAACACCGCATTGATCAAGTACTTAATAATTCGCGCATTATTGGTATCAACGAAAAGAACATTATAAAATTTTCGTAATTAGAAAAATTTTTTAAATAGAAAATATAGTATTTTTTTATTATTTTTGAAACATTGCTGCAATATTGCTATCGATAGTTTACAATTTTATATCCCTGCAATGTCTCTGCAAGATTGCACTGCAATCTGCAAGATTGCAACGTTTCTGCAAGGTAACTGCAACCATCTGTGCTGTATGGGAATACACAAGAACGACGATAATCTCTATTGTTTTGGATACTAAATACAATCCCGTTTATCAAATTGTTCTATTACGTTACATTTGTGAGGACTTTACCGATAAAGTTGCAAAAAAGAACTATTTTAGTGTACTTTGGTGTATTATAACAATAAATTTAAATTTGCATAATGTTATTAAGAAATATTTCATACATATTTAATGATCTATGTAAGTTGTTGCAACTTTGACGCAGTAGATTTTATATTAATCTTTTTACCGACGAATGACACAACAAATTCTTTTTGAAGGCTAATAGTTTTAACAACATATTTCATGTTTTGATTACAACTTCTCCAAGAGATCACATATGATGCTTATAATATCATATATAGTATTAAAGTTAATAATATATATGATTAATAATATATAAAGATGTTAAAATAATCTTTTTTTGCAACTTTAACTGCAAATTTCTCAAAATTGTGATGTGGTAAAGTAATTTAATGGAATCGAAACAATCATCTTCTTTTTGTATGCATTGTTTTGTTAAATAGTGTACGAGTGAAATAACGTCTTATTTTGACTTTTGAACACTTACTCGTATAGCAAACGGGTCATTCGAGGGGGAAACCGCTGACCAAAATCTTATACATACACCAATGCCCACTAATGCCCAGTGGGCATTACTTTATCTTATTATCTAATTTTATTTTATTTATCTTGTTTTATCTTGTTTAATCGTATTTTATCTTATTTTATCTTTATAATACCCAGTAAGGCCTAATGCCCAAACTAATGCCCAAAAAATGTCTAGTAATACCCAGTAATACCGCAAATTTGTACACCACAATGCCCTCAGCGGTTTCCCCCTCAGGTACATTACAGGGAACTGCCCACATTGTGACATTTGATCAGCATATATATAAACTATTTATTTTTAAACTCACTCAACCAACCAATTTCATCGAAATCCAATTTCCGCAAGAACCGTGCAGAGCTCTTTGGCACAGATATTTAACAAAATAAATTCCATTATTTTTTTTACGTTTCGTTATTTGAAGAGAGTCTCTTGCTGACACTTGTTTTATTATCGTAAAAATTATATTCAAAATGAAGATGAATGAGGGAAATGCAGAAAATATAAATTTTTAAATCCAATTGTATCATTGATCCCATATATGTATGCATAACGTGCATTGATAAATTTATTAGCTTTTCAAAAGAGAAAGGGGGAGAGGGGAGAGAGAGAGAGGGGGGAGAATGGTACTGGAATACTAAATCCGTGATATTTCCATTATTCGGCGAAAATGCTATGCATCCGTATACTAGTAACTAGTGCACCGGAATAAGGTAGTACCTTACGCAACATTAAATTTCAATTTACCTCGACGAGCTTTGTATTACTTGGGCACTGAAGTTTGTGGAAAACGCCACTGGATAATCTCCAAAATCGCGTTGCATTTTCCCAAACAAACAAAAAAAATATCTATCTGGAAATATATCGTTTCAAAAAGAGAGAGAGAGAGAGAATTGCACATGGAATTATTTACTACACTCGCGTCTATTTACATTCATCGCTATTTTACTTGTGGGAGGATCATTTAAAATGGAATTGTTCATTGCCAGTTATATGCTTGCTATTATAACTGTAAATACAAATTGAAATTTTATTTGTGATTAATCGTGATTAATTAATAATTGCGTTGCAGTTAGTTTCATTAACAGCGTGAATTATCGAGTTGCTTCTTATTACTTATAAAAATACCGAATTTATCAATTTATCATATTTCTGAATGTCATCAGCGAAGAATCTCGAAAAGGTCGTGAAATCTATCAGGAACTTATAAGTTAAAAGATATCCGATGATAAATTTTAATGTATAGCATTTGCTTGTTACTAAATTATAATATTCATGCTCTATGAGAAAGTTTTCAACATATGTTTTAATATTTCTTTAAAAACTCATCGATCTCTCTTCATCGTGCAGTTGTTCTAATTCAGTAACGAGTGTCAAATCTTTTTTAACATATACAGGGTGCTTCAGACCACCCGTACAGCCCCTTTATTTCGGAAATAGAACATTTTAGAGAAAAATGTTTCAGGCAAAAGTTATACGATTTTAAAAGGGCTTTAT
>NW_011967088.1:54660-70808 GCF_000949405.1 Vollenhovia emeryi
GTCCTGTACTACTTTTCCCTCCAACAAACAGTTATCGAAATATTATAAGCAAAACATGTAAAAAGTTATAATTTTTCTCTTGAATATCTCAAAAAGTACTAGGCAAATAAAAAAATGTTTCAGACAAAAGTTGTTCATATTATTTAGTAGAATAAGATAGTATAATAAACAATAGGGAGTTCCATTTAAAAAAATGACAGCGACCTCCATATAACCATAAAAAATTTATTGTTTCGAAAATTTATTTTTTCATTATATAGCCCTTTTAAAATCGTATAAGTTTTGCCTGAAACATTTTTCTCTAAAATGTTCTATTTCCGAAATAAAGGGGCTGTACGGGTGGTCTGAAGCACCCTGTATAGAAAGTTTTATCTAAAGTCCTGAAGCTTCGTAATTTTAAAAGTCAGTGTTTTAAAATTACTTTTTATCTCTTGTCTTTTTTTATGAAGATTTGGATAACTAGTCTGAATATTTTTATGTGTTAAAATTAGATGAAAATTAAATATTAATATAGAAAAAATGATTTCCAAGAAAGTATGAAATAAAAATACAATTTGATGGTAGAACTGAGAACATTGCGGTATATTTCTGAACTCACGAGCACATATGTGATTAGTTCCCTCATTTTCCAAAGGATTTAGTCGCAGATCTAAATTTTTTAGGGCCGTCGAGCTTGCTTTCATCAGTCCATGAACGATACCGGCGACTCCGTCGGGACCTATATTGTTGTTCGCCAAATGCAAGGTCCTCAGTCTCCGATGCATCGACAGAAATTCGCCCACTGCGTGTGCGCCGGTATCCGTCAATTTACAATGTGACAGATCCAACTCCTCGATCTGCATTTGAAATAATTGAAATAATATTGCGCGGAATAAATATGATAAATCTCTTCTTTGACACATTACCTGCCCAACGAATTTTGCGAGGGGGAAACCGCTGACCAAAATCTTGTACCCCAATGTCCACTAATGCCCAGTTGGCGTTACTTGATCTTATCATCTTATTTTATCTTATTTTACCTCAGCGGTTTCCCCCTCGGAACTTTGTATATCTTATCGTATGCTCAACAGCAGAAATTTGATTATTGAGTATATTACGATAAAATATTGAGTAATATAAATAATCGAGCTTGTTAGTCGACATTAACCTAGTGTTTTAATACAGAAAATTTATTGCGAAAAATATTACCTCTGGAGACGCCCGCCTAGAGAGAAGGGAAGTCCAGGTTCAAACCCTGGCTGAGGTAATATTTTTCGCAAATAAATTTTCAGTATTAAAACTAGCCGGTTAGTGTTGATTGAAAAGCTTGATTATTGTTATCTATTACTGGCAACTTAAAGAGATTTCTATGATTGTGTAATATAATTAAACAATTGCATCCTTCGTAAATGCTATTGAATAACGTATTTTTAATTTACATTCTATTTAGTTATTTGTGTCATGTGTGTAAAATTTTATATTAGATAGCGTTTTATCAAAAATTTTGATAGCACCGGTCACAAACGACTACTACACCCAGAAAAAAGATCTATTTAGGTTGAACAAATTAAATACATTGAAATTATATTTCTTTGAATCTACTAAATTTTTACTTACTTGTACTAAAATATTGCTAGGTTTGAAGACATAGATATGAATTCTTTTAGAGATTGCAGTCTTAATCAAATAAAATTTTGGTTAAGGTGAAGAAATCATTTCTTTGAAATTAAATGAAAGCCTAGTAAGGTCAAAATTCAAAGAAAATTAGTTTGATTTCAAAGAAACTTTTTTCTGGGCA
The DNA here is from genome assembly GCF_000949405.1 of Vollenhovia emeryi. Lineage (NCBI taxonomy): Eukaryota > Metazoa > Arthropoda > Insecta > Hymenoptera > Formicidae > Vollenhovia > Vollenhovia emeryi. The sequence continues at coordinate 56,438 of NW_011967088.1, forward strand.
GTCAACATGTTGAAAAATTACTACCAGGAATTACAATATATTGTATAATAACTCTTTGTTATCTACCAACGGATGCCAAAACTATTTCTACATGTACATATTATCAGGTAATATCCAGTAGATAGTGTTGTATTTCTTCGTTTTACTGTTAAAAAGCAGACAGCGCTTGCAGTCACGACCTTAGTTTAGCTTTTAACAAAATTATACCTTTACTTGTATCTTTGTTAATTTTTAATCGAAAATAATGTGGTCTGCGCATTGTTTGCACAACGGAGATACACCTACTAACATTATCATTTGACACCATCCCTTGAAGAATGGCAGCGACTCGGGGCTGATCTAAATTACTTCGGGTTAAACTGAATTTTTTCAACATTGGGCTGACTTTAATTCCTTCCCCCAGACTTAAGCAATCCTCCAGCGAGAACCTGTACGGGCAATGAATGTTTTATAAATCGTTTAACCTTCGCGTTCACTTGTTCACACTGAACTTGCGACTCACTCGAAGTCCCGCCATTCGAAACCGTCGTTCATATAGATCATACCGAAGTTGAGATAAATCTCGGTAAGATACGGGAAGCGCGGTAATATAACTGCCATGGGAATGTGATGCACAATATCTTCCTCTAAGGTTAACTTGTCGTTCTCCACTTGCTTTGTCTGTTTACTGTAAACCGTATCCAGATTGCATATATGAGAAATTCTATCGGTAATTAATGTTTATTTAAAAAAGTGTATATGTATCTACATATATTGTACAGTCAAAGGTACATGCTGTGTTTTAATGAATTAAATACCAGTAATTATGCAAAATTACTGGTAATTGTACATATTTACCAACCACTACTAGTAAAAGCAAAAAGTTCTGTTTATAATTTTCGGAACAAGACTACTTCTATCGTTGTACGGTTCTACATACACGGGGAAACCGCTGAGGGCATTGTGGTGTACAGATTTGCGGTATTACTGGGCATTACTGGACATTACTAGGCATTTTTTGGGCATTAGGCTTTGCTGGGACATTATAAAGATAAACTAAGCTAAAATAAGGTAAAGCAGGATAAATACTATAAGATAAAATGAGATAATAAGATAAAATAAAGCCCACTGGACATTAGTAAGCATTGGTGTACAAGATTTGGGGGGGGGGGGGGAGGTCAGCGGTTTCCCGTCGATTTACCCTGAAAATCATGTAATCGTGGAACAACATGGCAGTTTGGAGAATTTTATGAGTTTTTGAAATTTTGCCATACCTTTTACTAATAATTATATTTAGTATACATTTTACTAGTAGAATTTTCAACTAGTAAATTTCCAAAACGCCATGTTGTTCCACGATTACGTGATTTTCAGGGTAAATTTTAAAAGAAAACGCTCTCCTTGTAGGTTTGCGATTTTCTACGCGAAGCAAGATCCATCCCACATCGATGCGAAATCCATGTCGAACCGTACCACAGTGCAAGAGTATAAAATCGAAACAAATTTATTACAATACTTTTACCAGTAATTTTGCATAATCACCAAATTTAGCACATTTACGAAAACGCGCGTACACATATCACTGGTTAATTGAAAATTACCCACATAGCACAGAAAGATTGCAGGAAGATTACAGAAATGTTACATTGCAAGATTGCAATATTGCAGCAACGTTGCGCAACATTGCTGCAACGTTTCTGGAGGATTGCAGCAACGTTGAAATGTCCGCCCTCAGAGAGATTGCAGTGCAACATTATAGCAATATTTTTGGAATAATTTGTTGTTGTTGTACATAAGCGGAGAATTTACTAATTACATATACATCCGGGCCTTTTTCAATACACAGCAAGCTATTGCGAAGCAACCTAAGGAGATTATGTCGCTTCGCAATAGATGGAGATTGCGAGCAACACCGCATTGATCAAGTACTTAATAATTCGCGCATTATTGGCATCAACGAAAATAACATTATAAAATTCTCGTAATTAGAAACATTTTTTAAATAGAAAATATAGTATTTTCATTATTTTTGAAACATTGCTGCAATATTGCTATCGAAAGTTTGCCATTTTATATCCCTGCAATGTCTCTACAAGATTGCAACGTTTCTGCAATGTAACTGCAACCATCTGTGCTATATGGGTAGAAACAGTTTTTTTTTTAATTACCTATGGTTTATGCGTGAAAGAACGAACCGTACTTTGACACGCGCAGCATGATAATAACATATTCAATAATAAATTTAATTAACAAATTTAAAAAATTGTGGAGAATTATTAACAGAAATACTATTAAAAAATTAATAGAAATTTATTTCTACTTTTAAAAAATTGCATTTACTTTGAATAATTATTATGGTACAGATATAACGATAAAAAATGTTATTTTACGAACTTTTCATTAATTCCATCTTTACGAATATTTTTTCACATTCTATCGCGATTTTTCGTATTATATTCACGCTGTCAGTTATGACACGAACAAGCGAAACAGCACTTTTTTAAAAATATAAGGTAAAAGGTATTTTATGTTCGTAAAAAAAATCCACATATATGTAAAAAACTTCATTGGAGCTGTTACTTAATGGTTTAGCTGCGAAATAGTTAATACATTTGAGAGAGTGAGTCGCAGCTCTGATCAATATTGGACGATGGATTACGTTGCACAAACTACATCGCGTATGTAAAGGCCTAGTTGCATGCTAGCCGCCGCTGTGAATAATTGAAGAACGCGTACACGCGCCGGGCCATATTAACCGTCAGATATATGCCAGATATGTTGGATGTGCTAGATTGATATACGAAATGGGATTTAAAATAATAAATCCACGTGTGCGCCTTGAAAGACAATGCCGACAGTTTACACAGTGCTAATTAGCAAAGTTGCATAATTTCATCTTCCAAAGATAAAAATTTGCAATTGACATGGAAAGTATCTCGAGTCCTTTCGGTCTCAAATTATTTAGCATTTTTTTGCGCGTCAAACGCTTCTACAGATTATTTTAGTCTAATAAATCAAGTGTTTATTGCTAATCTTTTTTTTGTGTTTAGTTTAAATAGTAATAAATATTAAAGGAAAGAAATAAAGCTGAGACAGGACGCGCTAAAAGGACCTATTGTTCGTAATCCGAATAAAAGCGAAGATAAATCTTGCAGTAGATTTACGGATTGCTCGGAAAAGGAGCAGCTCAGTGTGATCTGAGAGAATTACTTCCCCCCCCCCCTCCTTGTCTCTCTCGTGGCTTCTGATTAAATGACTGTGATTTCTAGATTAGGACCCGTAATGGATGGAATGATAACGTTTCTTTGGCTCAACTTTATTTATTAAAATTGCGTACGACACATTGAACAACGGGCCGAGCACTCTCGAAATTACCAGTGCACAGTGTCGAGATAGAGAGAAAATTGTAGAGAAACGTTTATGAAGAGAGCTCTACTACGAGTTTCATCAAACTAAAGAGCAAACGTCTAGGATGTCTAGGTGATGCGTGACACATGACTCAAAGATAATGGTTCAAAATAGTGAAATGAAATTATCCGGCATTAAATAATATACTGTCTGGTGATTGGACTATCTCTCGTGGATACGTAGAGTGGATTGAGTTGAATAAAAAAAGTCCTTTACTGTTTCGCTATTTTCGCAATAAATAATGAGAAATTAACAAAGAGCAGCGTCCGCGCGAGAGAGACGGCCCAGTGTTTGCGTACGCTACGCGCGCGGCGAGGTAGTGGGAAGAGCGCTATGTAAAATAACAGCTGCTATGCATCAATAACATGCGACGCTGACTCCATGTCGCTTATGTGTAGTCAGTGTATGCGCATACATAGCGTGTAGCAACAATAAACGCTAGGCCACCTCTTCTCACCGAATCGCGCGAATGCATGCCGATTCACGGTTCTCTATTAATTAAGTTCTCATTAATTATTGAGACACTTACAAAACAGCAAACAACTATTCTATTCACTTTAACCCGTGAGTCCGGGTAAGCACACCCTGTATATTGCTACATGAAAAAATCATCTTTCTGGCATTAAATAATTTCATATCAATTGTACACGCACCGGCATAAATGCCGTCCCTATCCGTGTGAGGCGCACACACACAACAAGCGAACGACCAATCCGAAAGTCGTGCCGCGATCGTCCGACGATCGGATTAGTCACCCGCTTGTTTGTGTGCGTGAGTCTCACACGGATAGGGACGGCATTTATGCCGGTGCGTGTACACGAGGGGAAAACCGCTGAGGGCATTGTGGTGTACAGATTTGCGGCATTACTGGGCATTACTAGGCATTTTTTGGGCACTAGTTTGGGCATTACCTTGCTGGGGTATTATAAAGATAAAATAAGATAAAATAAGGTCAAATAAGATAAAACAAGATAAATAAGATAAAATAAGATAATAAGATAAAGTAATGTCCGCTGTGCATTAGTGGGCATTGGCGTATAAGATTTTGGCCAGCGGTTTTCCCCTCGATTTTACATTAATATATTTTTTAATGATAGCTTATCTGCTGAGATGTTTATAACGTTAAAGGATATTAAAATAGTTAAAAAGTAATAACTTTCTGTTATTTTCACTAAAATCATCTTTTTAGCATTAACTAATTTCAAGTCAATTTCAATATATTTTTAAACGATAGCTTGTCTGCTGAAATGTTTAACATTTTAACAATTCAATTTAACAATTAAAGATATTAAAATGGTTAAGAAATAGGAATAATGACTTTCCGTTAATTTCATTAAAAATAGAAAATTTTCTTGCATAAATAAATGGTACATGTTTTCACTCTTATAAGTTTCAGGAAGTAAAAATTTCATTTTGTAAACTTTTTATAAAGTTCACATTGTTGCCCTATACTATATGTATAATAACGCGACCAATTTCGCGTTAATGACGCCGAAAATTCGTGTGCAAAGTTTAATTCTTTTTTCTTTTGCGAGAACAATACGAGCGAGACGGGCATTTTGCTTGTTCTGCCTGGGATTAGTTTTGCAAACGTGATCGCGAAACTCTTTTCCCGTCCTCGCGCGTTTACCTATTCCAATTTCATTACAACGGCAGTAACCATCTCCACTCTGCCGACTCTGCGGCCGTAACTATGTAAATTTGCTTCTTTACTTTTTAAACAGCACCTCCGTTCTCAACAACATTTTATAATGTGGCCTTAAAAGCTGGAAATGAAATGGAACTGGAACGACGGTACGGCGACGTTAACAATTCCTCTCCCAACGTGTGTGTTCACGAAACGTGCATCGGCACTTTTTGAGTACATTCCAAAATTTTTGCACGTGTACTCATACGCGAGATTAAATGATGCAGGAGAAAGATTTTTGCAAATTCATTGTAATTTATATTTGACGCGTAAAATTATATTTAGATACGAATATTTAATACGATCTTGTCTTATTAATTTTTCATTAGAAAGCATTTCTTCAAAATAATTATAAAAAATCATGTTGTGTATTTGTATTGTTATAACACCTTTTGCATTGTCCTGCGTACACTTTGCGTTCGCAAAAGCAGGGAAGATGATTTTGCTTGCTGCAAAGCTTCTCTTGCCACAGCTTGAACTTGAGTTACTTTCCACTTCGCAAAGTGACGCACGTAGCCAGCTGCCTAGAATTGACTGTCGCACTGTCACGCATGTCGACTTGGCCGCGATTGTTGCAATTTTATGAAAATTTACACCGCTCAAGATCTAAAATTTGCCGCTCAATGGCCACGGCAATTCTACGGCTGGCGTGTACATCTCCCGCCGCTCGTGTGTAATTAGAATCCTTAACGTGTTAACAAGTTTATTCGCTCGCGAGTGTGTGTGCCATGTGCCATGTGCCCGCCTCTGCCGTCGCGATTTCGGTAAACTTTGCGCGGCCGAATTTGCACAAGTGTTCTCTTCAATGATCTCATTATGCGAATGGCGTACAGATGTGGTGTAAAGGCGTGAGTAAAGAAAGTAGCATCGACCGTTGGGTAGAGCAATCGGTGATATCGAAAGAAAGACGGTAAACCGCCAAGGAGTAAACCCGAGGGGGAAACCGCTGAGAGCATTGTGGTGTGCAGATTTGCGGCATTACTGGGCATTAGTTTGAGCATTAAGCCTCGCTGGGACATTATAAAGATAAAATAAGATAAAACAAGATAAATATAATAAGACAAAATCAGATGATAAGATAAAGTAATGCCCTGGGCATTAGTGGGCATTCGTGTACATAATTTTGGTCAGCGGTTTACCCCTCGGATGGTGCTATTTTTCTGCAAAAGTGTGCAAATTCGCATTTCGGTGGCGTACTTTTTAAAATTGTTTGAGTAAAATTTTCACTCAAATTATGGTGTCACTGATCACTTCACTCTGTACGAGTGAATATTTACTCCAACCGAGGGAGAAACCGCTGACCAAAACCTGGTACACCAATACCCACTAATCCCCAGTGGGCATTACTTTATCTTATTATCTCACTTTATTTTATTTATCTTCTTCATCTTATTTTATCTTATTATATCTTGATGCCCCAGCAAGACCCAATGCCAAAAAATGCCTAGTAATGCCTAGTAATGCCCAGTAATGCCGCAAATCTCTACACCACAAAGCCCTCAGCGGTTTCCCCCTCGACTCCAACAGAGTGAATTAATTCACTCTAAGACGTGAAAAATTTCACTCTTATTTTTAAAATTAAGTCATTAGCACTCCAAAATTAACTCCAACTTAAAGTACGGTATTACGCTACAAGATGGCCGCCGAACCTGTAAGTAAGATCACCCCATACAGCACAGATGGTTGCAGTTACATTGCAGAAATGTTACAATCTTGCAGATTGCAGTGCAATCTTGCAGAGACATTGCAGGGATATAAAATTGCAGGGTTGGGAAAGTTACTTTATAAAAGTAACTAGTTACAGTTACAGTTTTTTCGCTAACAATGTAACTAGTTACAGTTACAAGTTACCAATTCTGAAAAGTAACGCGTTACAGTTACAGTTACTCGAAAAGTAACGAATCGTTACTTTGCAGTTACTCCCTTGCAATAGAAATAAAAAAATATCGAATCTGCATCTGAATTGTAAAGCAGCGACCTTAGCGGAAAAAATTTCTATAAATAACTACAAAAAATTGACTTGAAATAGAAATTTGTAGAAATTTTTATATCTTCGTTGAAACATTTATTTCTTTGTAAAAATATCTATAAAATAATATCACAAATTACAATGTTCTCAAATCAAGAAATTATTGCAAGTAGTGTTTCATGAAAATGTACAATTTTGTAAAAATTAATACAAAACTTTACTAGTTTTAAAAATTTGAGAAACAACGAAATCTTAAAGAATTAAAACATCTGCTTACTTGTAGAATATTACAAAAATTAACAAAAGTGTTCCAATTCTCGCATTTTTATGTTGATTTTTATTTTTATAAACACTTTTTAAATTTACGTAGAATTTTTTAGATTCTGGCAGTTATATTTAATTTTTTGGTAGAATTTTGTAGAATTATTTCCGGCAGGGGATAAAAGCGTTTATGCGCAAATGCAAGGCCTAATGCGATTTGTGGAGGTTGAAAATCTATACATAAAGTAACTATTAATGTAACTGTTAAATTAGTTACTAGTTATCGAAAAAATGTAACTGAGTTAATTACAGTTACAGATGTAGAAAAAGTAACGAAGTTAAGTTAGAGTTACCAAAAAGAAGTAACTGCAGTAACTTCGTTACAAGTAACGAGTTACTTCCCAACCCTGTAAAATTGCAAACTTTCGACAGCAATATTGCAGCAATGTTTCAAAAATAATAAAAACAAAGGACTGCTTTGCTCGCAATAGCTTGCTGTGTATTGAAAAAGGCCCGGATGTATATGTAATTAGTAAATTCTCTGCTTATGTACAACAACGACAAATTATGCCAAAAATATTGCGCTGCAACATTGCTATAATGTTGCACTGCAATCTCTCTGAGGGCGGATATTTCAACGTTGCTGCAATCCTCCAGAAATGTTGCGCAACGTTGCTGCAATATTGCAATCTTGCAATGTAACATTTCTGCAATCTTTCTGCAATCTGTGCTGTGTGGGACGATAGCCCGATATATAAGGGACCCGTCACGGGCCGAGATGGTTCTTCCGCGACAATCAGCAATATAAGCGAAACTGTCACATAAAGTATAGATTTTCAATACTGGCTGTGAATATTAGAACACAGCTTCTATATGCGATGATCATAGTGAACAAACAATTGCGAAGCCTCGCGTCCATGAATTTTATATTACTAACATAATCGATTAAAGTACAACATAGCACACTTATCAGAGTTGAAAAAATCAATTCAAGTAAAGAGTGAATAGCGGTACTCTTTCAAAAAGTGAAATTGCACTCCAGTCGGACTGGCAGTATTTTCATTATTTCTTCGAGTGAAAAAAAACTCCAAAAGGGTGAGATTCCGCTCCAAAAAATTTAGATAGTAAGAACAGGGCCCGATGAAGGCCACGTTGAAAGATACAAGATAATTACTGCGCATGCGTGATGTCGCGATAACGAAAGCGACGGAGGAATCTGCTGAAACTCGGTATTCGCGATTTTCCGGCGTCCGTGATTATAGTTGGCCTCCTAGATACTCCGGCCAATTATAGAATCGGCCGCCACGTTTTCGTGCGATATTTACGCCCGCGAGTCCATCGCACTCCTTGAATCTTCAAGTGCAAGCACTTACGGTTTTAGCCGACAAACTGACCGACTCTAATAATAATTTGCCGATGTGTTCTCGGCCGGGCGTAAATACTGTGGATTTCTATGCGGCGCGACACGAAACGGTGCAAGGTCTGTTCAGACTCTGTTCTAGCACTACACAAATACGCATCTCACGACAATTCAACGATAAATCTTTCGTAATTTCCACAAATATTGTATTGCTCCTTCAAAAAAAATCGTTTGTGAAAAGATGTAAGGCGGTGCCTAATTTCGATTTTGAAGTTGCATTCATCAGATAAAGCTGACAGTTGTTCGGAAATGTTAAAACTTTGAGAAGAATTGTCAAAAATTCTCCAATTTTTAAAGTTATTTTTTCGAAATCTCACACGAGGACATTTTATATTCTACATTGTTTACTTATTCTATACATTGTTCTAATTCTTTTTGAACACGTGTCAATTCTAATTGGTTTCATCAAATAATTAATTCTTTAAATGAATAAGCTCGAAGTGCCTGCTGTGATTTAGCTCTTGTGAAGAACGGCTTATCGGCAAAAGATATTCATACTTATATGCAACCTGAGCCTCTTTTCACAAAACACTTGACTCGTACTATACAGGGTGTTCCAGGAGGGAAGGTCAATATTCTGGGAGATGATAGTATCGGTCATTTTAAGCAAAAATGTCCATATGAATATATGTCCCATTCTCCACTGTTTCCGAGATAGAGCTACTTGAATGTCTCGTGTATTTACTTTCTTTTTCTGTACACTTCAACCTTTATCCAACCTCATAAACGTCTGCGGGAATTTATTCTTATACGTTTGTTGACTGTTGTGCTGATAATATTGTAGAAATGTTCAAAATGCCTTGCATATTTACAAATGTTTACGTTTACTGTTGAAGAATACGATGCTTTCCTGCGCGCAGAATTATTATGATCTACAAAAAATATATCACTTGAACAATAAATATTAGAAATAGTACGTAGTATTTCTTTCTTGTCATTAATTTTGCAACTGTACATTCACATAGCTCTATCTTGGAAACAGTGAGGAATGGGACATATATTCATATGAACATTTTTGCTTAAAATGGCCGATACTATCACCTTCTAGAATTGACTTTTCCTCCTGGAACACCCTATATATTTAAACGCATAATAAATCGGTATTGATCTCACAAAAAGACCAAAGTGCTTATTTCTCCTAACTGCGAATATACGTTATTATACTTTGATTTGTCTTCGATAATTGTTTTGCAGACATAAAAACTAATTGTTGTGAATTTTGTAGATTAATTTTTGCTTTACTTGGTCGGTACGAGAGAACGAAGCCTTATGACATGTACGTGGTTCTTAACAAGAGCCATCAATTTCTCACATTCTTCTCTTTGGGATTCGAAGTAGCTCGCTTGCAAAGTTTCCAGATACTCGGCTAAGTGACGTTCGCAATATAATCGCCGCCATGAGCCACCATGTTCGCCCAGGTCATTGTGTTCCCACCTGCGACAATAGAAATTAAATTGTACTTGCGTCCACAAATTGCATTTGACAAACGCTTTAATGTTAATTGATCAGGCCTTTTAAAAGCATCCGCAGTTAATATTGCAGTGTTATCCCGAGTCGAATATTTTGGCATCAGTTTAGCCTTGTACATGTAAGTTTTGAATTGGGATCAATGAGGTCGAACTAAGGTCTTTGTGTCGGAGAAAATATATTAAATTGAAATGAGAAATATATTGACCTTAGATAGCCTGAAAAGAGTTCTTATTTCCCTTTTAGCAGTAAAGAGGCCAATGCAAGTGTAATCAACAGTAGATCCTATTTGGCCTAAGAGATTTCTCGAAGAGGGTGAATTATTATATTACATTCTCTTTGGAGGTTGGAATGATGTTAAACACAATTTTCTTACTCATCTGGACCTCAAATTGGAGTTTCAAACCGAGGTCCAAATGAAGACAGAATAGAATAATTAAGGCCCATTCTAGGATCAAATACTCGACTCGGGATTAGGCTACCAAGAGCCGGACTGAAAAATGGCAGATACTCCAATTAATTGCAGTTTGTTTGTATGCAGTAATTTAAGTTTTAATGGATAAATTGAAGTGGAATTGTGGTATACAGATTTACGGCATTACTGGGCATTACTAGGCATTTTTGGGCATTAATTTGGGCATTAGCAAGGGGGAAACCGCTGATCAAAACTTGTACACCAATGCCCACTAATGCCCAGTAGGTATTACTTTATCTTATTTCATCTTATTTATCTTGTTTTATCTTATGTTATCTTATTTTATCTTATTTTATCTTTATAATGCCCCAGCTAGGTCTAATGCCCAAACTAATTCCCAGAAAATGCCTAGTAATGCCCAGTAATGTCGCAAATCTGTACGCCAATGCCTTCAGTGGTTTCTCCCTTGAGCATTAAACCTTGCTGGGGCATTATAAAGATATAAGATAAAACAAGATAAATAAGATAAGATAAGATAATAAGATAAAGTAATGCCCACTGGGCATTAATGAGGATTGGTGTACAAGATTTTGGTCAGCGATTTCCCCCTCGGGATAAATTCATACTTCATGGATAAAAGTATTTTCGTAAAGATAAATTGGAAGTTAATAGCGTTTGTCACTGGAAGGAACTGAGTGCGCACCGAAATTGCACAAGTGCGCACCGATACTGCACGATGTTTCCGAAAGTGTGAGTTTCTTGCACTCCCAGTTAAACATTCGACGCAGATCTTGATTGTCAAGTGTCACGTTTTTTCGTTCTTAACCTTTCTACGTACGTACGAATTTGTTATAATGGAAGAATTTGAAGTGAATTTTAAAGTGAATGATAAGTTGCTAACAATAAAACTGCAACCAAGCGAAGTGGGACTTTAAAATAAAGTTTTCGATTTTTGGAATTTTTCGTGATTCTTCATTCCAAAGTTTTTCGTCACTACTAGATGATGATGATGAGGATAGCACATCTAAAAACTGGTATTAATATCCCGCGCTGCCATATTGCACTAGATCGACACCGTCTCTTGGGGCTCGTGCCGAGTTTCTGCACTAAAATGCAAAAACTCGACACCAAGTTTTCTAGTGAAACAGTGCGTACCGCCTTCGTGCGCACCGAAAAGCTCAATGAAACACGCTGCTCTTGACTAGTGCGCACTGAGTGCGCACTAGTGCAACCAGTGAAAAACGCTATAAGAGTTCAGTTTAGGTAACTATTGAAGGTAAAGAATTGTTACACGACTTTAGGCTGGCAGCTGGTTTATTTATTTGATTCCGACGTTTCGACCATACGGGTTGTGGTTATTTTCAAGGAATTAGATAATCTGCAAGTTTCATAAGACAATTGCCATTTGGATTTTTACGGTTACAAGCCAAATGACATATTTTACAAGTTTTAGAGGACAATTGCAACTTAAATTTTGTCGATTACAACATGAAATCAGTCGGATTTCGAGCCAAATAAAATATTCTTTACTTACAAGCATTACGTAATTTATATTAAATTAAAAAAGAGAGGTTTGACATGTACTCGTATCTCTGGGCGTCATTCGGAGAACTGTGTGGGAAGACACGTCCATCCAACGTAACGACCACAGTAGGACTAAAGTCTAAGGTGGTATAGAGGAGATACGGAGAATTTAACAGTAAATAAATAACTAAACCAGCTCTGAGTCGGAAGGATAAAACTAGAATCAATAACTAAAGAATAAATAACTAAAACCAAATCAGAGGTAAAAGGGTAAAACCGAGAACAAATATTAAATATGTTCCAATGTAAATTGAAATTGTAAATGTAATGAAAATATTGGTTTGGTCAAATATGTAAGATTTCATGTTCTAATCGATAAAATTTAAGTTGCAATTGTCCTCTAAAACTTGTAAAATATTGTAAAATAACTTGTAAAATATCATTTGGCTTGTAACCGATAAAATCCAAATGGCAATTGTCTTATAAAACTTGCAGATTATCTAATTCCTTGAAAAGGACCATAACCTGTATGGTCGAAACGTCGGAATTAAACAAATAAACCAGCTGCCAGACTAAAATCGTGTAACAATTCTTTTTACTGTTAATCAACATCTGGCGATTCACATTCCTTTGTTGTAACTATTAAAGTCAATAACCCATACAGCACAAAAACCTTTCAGAAATATTTCTGAAATATTTCATGTGATAGATTGAAACGTTTCATAAATATTGCAAAATGTTTCTGCAATAGCTCTGAGACAGCTCTGGAACAGTAAAATGTCCGCGATTCTTACACTTGAAAGCTTATAGAAAGGTTTCTGTAAGGTTACAAAAATCTCTTAGAAATATTTCAAATATTTCAGAAATATCGCAAAATGTTTCTGCAATAGCTCTGAGACAGCTATGAAACACTAAAATGTCCGTGATTCTTACACGTGAAACTTTATAGAAAGGTTTCTGAAAAATTACTAAAAGCCGGTTTTTCCAAGTGTCAGGTAGCTTACCTCTGATTGTTAAAAAGCATATATAGTATGTGTTACGTATATTATACTTTTTAACCATCAGATAAGCTACCTAACACTTAGAATAATCGCCCTAAGAAATTTGCAGCTTTTCTGAAATATTGCTACAAAGTTACTACAATCTTTTTGAAATAATAATGATACTGAAGACTAATTGGAATATTTGTGTTAACGTTTTTTATAATATTTTGCGCAAGCTGATTAATAAACTCTTATTAAAATAAATTTCAAATGCTTTAGAAATTTTATTTTATCATATTAAGTTATTTTAAGTGTTTTTTAAATGTTTTTCCGCAACGGATGGTTCTTTATCGCAGGTTTTTTATCAACTCTGTTAGCTTTACATTAAGCGACTGCTTGTACTCATACAGCACAAATTGTTACAGAAAGGTTTCAGAAAGATTTCAAAATTATTTCAATATTTTGAAATTTTAAAAGATGACGCAGTAGTCAATCATTGCTTTCTTATACTTTTACAAAAGTTGTAAGTTGATTGGCTACCGTGTCGTCTTTTGCCGCGCGGCAAGCATTTCAACGTTCCATATATGTGACTCAAAAAGCGAGAAAAATCTTTCTGTAATATTCGCATTACTTTTTCAAATTTATTGCATATGATAGATTTCTGAAACATTTCTGTTACATCATTTCATATGACATATTGCAGAATTCTGTCAGAAATGTTGAGCATGAAATGTGAAATATTGAAATAATTTTGAAATCTTTCTGAAACCTTTCTGTAACAATTTGTGCTGTATGGGAAGTTAAGGCGATTAGAGTAAGATCGGAATGAAATTAAAATTCAAGAGTGGTAAATTATATATCGCCAGAAATTATAAACCAAAATTTCATAAGTTTTATCGACCTACACTGGCTATAGCGATTTTTGTTGACCGTATCAAGCTATTAAAATTATTATTGCGGAAAATATTACCCCAGCCAGGATTCGAACCTGGGACCTCCCTACAATCCGTGACGGGCGTCTTAGCCAGCTCGACCACCGGGGCTGTGATAATACTATTCGCAATAACGTGTATATAACTTTAAGATGTTGTTTACGCATCTATTTCGACTTTCCAGAAACTGTGCGTCGATACGGATTGTCGACCGCACAATAACCTGTCGATATACGATTCTTAGAATTATTCTATCTATATCTTCTATATTCTATATATTCTAAAAATCGCATATCGACAGGTTATTGTGCGGTCGACAATCCGTA
>NW_011967088.1:71217-85514 GCF_000949405.1 Vollenhovia emeryi
GTCGATATACGATTCTTAGAATTATTCTATCTATATCTTCTATATTCTATATATTCTAAAAATCGCATATCGACAGGTTATTGTGCGGTCGACAATCCGTATCGACGCACAGTTTCTGGAAAGTCGAAATAGATGCGTAAACAACATCTTAAAGTTATATACACGTTATTGCGAATAGTATTATCACAGCCCCGGTGGTCGAGCTGGCTAAGACGCCCGTCACGGATTGTAGGGAGGTCCCAGGTTCGAATCCTGGCTGGGGTAATATTTTCCGCAATAATAATTTTAATAGCTTGATACGGTCAACAAAAATCGCTATAGCCAGTGTAGGTCGATAAAACTTATGAAATTTTGGAAATTAAAATTGATTAATAGAAATTACAGTCGAATAAAGTCAACTATTATTTGACCAGATCAATCTACAATTCTGACGTAAAGCTCACGATCGTGTTCGATAACACGCTATTACATAATAACATTTCACATAATCGAGAATCAATAGGTGTTCAGTTTTACCTGTCCTTGGCCGCGCGTTCCCAATAAAATTCATCCTCGATTCTCGGTATCGTCAACTCGAAGGGTAGATCAGTCGGTAGTATTTCCAGCAACACGTCCCTGTCGGCGCATGTCGGCAAATCCTCCAGAATAGGATTATCCTTCCAGGTCGAGACTATAGCGCGAAGCGCAAGAATCTTTAAATCGGGGATTACGCCATCGTCCCACGAGGCGTCTTCCGCTCGCAGCGTACGTTCTTGCTCCTGCGGTAACAGCGAGGTCTCCGCCGAGCACCTGCAAGCCAATTTGCCGGGATAAACGTATATTGCTGAATGAGTTGAAGCTAATATTATGTCCGTTCAATACGAAGATATTTATTTTGAAGATTTACCGTATCGCGTCGCGAACACGCCGCGTGCATCCCCGAAATTGAACTTGCTTTGAAAGGACACACCTTGGCTGCTTTACTTTATTCGAGAAAAACTCGACTTGCGAGTATGTACGAAAATCAGAACACATGAGACAAGATAAGAGAAGATACATGCGCCGCGAGAGAAGTCTATTTATTCTATTCTATATTCTATTCTGTTCTATTTTACCTGTAAGCAGCTACAACGTTCTGCGATATCGTGTGCGGGATCCTCATTGTTCACGTCCGTTTCTGCACAAAGATGGAAAACACGAGAGTTACTTCACCGGAGTTGGCAAAATTTCCCCGTATAGATGATTTACGATACGATTTTGCTGTTTCGATTTGCTATTTCTTACCCGGAAAATACAAAGATATCCTATGGTATCAATAAACTGTTATCTATGCAGTTAGTTTTATCTACTATCTCACACCTGTGCGATCTACTGGCTCGACCAATGTTATTCTGTGCTTTATTGATGGAGAAACGCGTCACCGGTGTCTCACCAGTACATATTTTCAAGCCACAAAATAGCATTGCTCGTCCGAACAAATGGTCGCCGGCAAAGCTATACGTATATATGGTATATAGAGTGTCGCTTAATCTCGCCCTGATAAAACTCGCGGAACTGAGTACGATCATTTTTCACGACCTTTTTTCCCTCTCCTTTTTTCAGGAGTGTCCCGAGGGAGTAGTGCACGAGGACTCGTTCAAGGACATTTACGCGAAATTCTTCCCGCACGGAAGTGAGTTCCAATTAAATAACAGCCCACGTTTTTGCGTAATTAGTTAATGGCCACCCCTCATGCGAATTGCAGACTCCAGTCTCTACGCCCACTACGTATTCAAGGCCTTCGACGTTAATTGCAACGGAGCCATCAGCTTCAGGGTAATTAAGTCTCTCTCATGTAATCTGTAGTCTTTTTATTAATTTTAAATTCACCGATATGTCTGCTGGCATCTACCTTTGCTCCCGAAAGACGGCACACAACGGGCGTCTCCGTCTTGAAATACGTCGCGCACTCTTCGTGCGACGACATATTTTTCAGCGTGTGTTGACCTCGTACATGTTAATGCGCGTATACATTTATCAATGAAACGCAAGGGGTAAACCGCTGATGGCATTGTGGTGTATAGATTTGCGACATTACTGGACGTTACTAGGCATGTTCTGGGCATTAGTTTGGGCATTATAAAGATAAAATAAGATAACATTATAAGATACACTAACGCCCACTGGGCATTGGTGTATATGATTTTGGTCAGCGGTTTACCTCTCGATGAGACGAAGCAGTTACTCGGATATTCTTGAGTAAATTTTATTCATTTGATTTTCGAGTACGCGAAATGTAGAGTAAAGGCACCTAATATCGCCCAGAACGTAATATCACCACTCGTGATATCGTGAGCAAAGTGCTGATATCAATCGGCAATACATAGAATTACTGGCTAAACATGTGTAAGAAGACATATTGTAGTTACTACGTTATATAGAAATTGATTTTCACCATGAAAATAAAAGTTACGCTAATTTTCAGTATCCCACACAGCACCGAAAGATTGCAGGAAGATTGCAGAAAAGTTACATTGCAAGATTGCAATATTGTAGCAACGTTGCACGACATTGCTGCAACGTTGAAATATCCGCCCTCAGAGAGATTGCAGTGCAACATTATAGCAACGTTGCAGTGCAATATTTTTGGAATAATTTGTTATTGTTGTACATAAGCAGAGAATTTACTAATTATACATATGCATCCGGGCCTTTTTCAATACACAGCAAGCTATTGCGAAGCAACCTAAGGAGATTATGTCGCTTCGCAATAGATGGAGATTGCGAGCAACACCGCATTGATCAAGTACTTAATAATTCGTGCATTATTGGTATCAACGAAAATAACATTTTAAAATTCTCGTAATTAGGAAAATTTTTTAGTTAGAAAATATAGTATTTTTATTATTTTTGAAACATTGCTGCAATATTGCTATCGAAAGTTTGCAATTTTATATCCCTGCAATGTCTCTGCAAGATTGCAACGTTTCTGCAATGTAACTGCAACCATCTGTGCTGTATGGGTATATCATATTTGTAACCAGCGCGTCAAAATACTTAAGTACACGTAGTTTAAAAAATCGGAGGTATGGGCTTTTCGGAAGTACACCCTATCTATAGCTTCACAAACTCATACATATTGATAAATGATGATTTTATAAAAATGTATAAGGTTGGCGATATTAGGTACCATTTTTTTAAACTCCCGATTTTGCCGTTTCTGTTTCTTTGTAATGTGGATTTTAATTTTTTATATCTTAACCGTTCTAACCGATTGTACATTCATGAAACACAAATGTTTCCTCTTTCATTTGGGACTAAATACAAAAATGTCAATTACTTTTTAAGTGAGAACGATTTGAATTTTGATAGGCGATATTAGGTGCCTTTACCCTACTTCGTGAAGAGTAAAAAGTATATATTTTATTTAAAGGAGCTATTTACGTAAATAGTAGCTTTACCATTGACAATCAACTACGGGATAATTAATAAATTATTAAGCCGAAATGACGAAGCGAGCGTGAGCTATTTGATCATAACGCGAAACGCCTTGTGCATCAATTACAAATTTAGCGCATTATTGCTCGTCAACCGCTCGGATTTAATCTAATTTTACTGATGTCTAATTCAAGCTGTACTTAATACGCCCAATGCCGCGATATTTTATGCCACGATTCCCGCGGTTTGGTCCGCCGGTCGTCATTGACGCACGAATGAAATGCGGGCACAGCGAATCTCGGTGGGAAATTTCGGCATTTCGACCAGCGGAACGCAAATGCGGAGGCATTTATATGCGGGCGGACGATGCACATCCGGCGATAATGATGCGGCACGCGAACTACCCGGCCACCGATCGACAAGCCGGGACCAATTGAACGAGTCGTCTATCGGACGAATAATTAATCGTTTTTACGATAAACGCGGAATACGCGTCGGATACCAGGGGGCAAATGCGGAGCTCTCACGGGGCGGTCGATCATCCGTCATTCCGCGCGAATGTTGCGCGGTCACTTGCACATACGAGAATTTATTACAAGGCCGCGATGGCAGCTTGATGCTGAGCATCGGCACGTGGGATTAAAGCAGCTTTCAGTGGTCCAGCGCGGGTACTCGCGTGGGACATGAACTCAGTTATGTCCAGAACACGTGGATGCCGTTTTATTTGACTAATTTCCCTCGCTGATGCTTTGCGTTACAGATGGTATTTTTCTCTTTGCATAATTACGGGTTTTCAAATATGCATTCGCAAATAACTTTGTAGCTATACGTAACAATATAAGGCCAGATATAAGCAATATAAACAGTTTGCCTCTCTTTATATCATGTATTTTATAATATAGACAGTTTGTGTATGTTGTGTGTATCTATATTATAAAAGTTATTCATTCACTAAATAATTCTTTTGCTCTCAACGGTGCACAAATTATGACAATTTTATTTAATTGTATAATATTTGAGAAACATCGCACGGTCAATTTGGCAAGTCGGTGTAGAGAGATTTAAGTTTCTCCCGAAATTTTATCTCGACAGACCTAAAGTAGCACGAAGATCGTTTCGTAATATTACTTGAGAAGTACCACAATTCGGATGGTTAAAACATTGTAAAATGGATTAATTTCAATGAACCACTTGCCAGTTGGGTCGTTCAATAATCTCTTCAATTTGTTCATTGTTTACTGGCGACGAAAAGCTTTTATTTCTTTTCCTTGACAAATTATATCGCTTTATTCTCCAAAATGCGTTTGCGTCATTGCAATAATCAGAATTTTAATATGCAGTGTTATATTATTTTAATACTTTAATTTATCTATTCAAGTATCTAGCATTATTAGAATTAGAATTTTATTACAATCTTTCACTTCGTGACGGAGAATGTCTCTACGAGCGCAAGAAAGAAACAGTGAACTTTCTTTCCGGTTTTCTGCTCCTCTCGCTCTTTTTACGTTCATTACGTCCGAACCGTTTCTCGTTATCTGCGAAGTCGTGAAATTTTATTTCAATTTTCGTGGAGTTCGCGACGTGGACGATCTCGACGCTTGGACGAGATTTGGCCGGAACACTGGAGGAGGAAGCGTATTGTCGTTCCGCCGCGCTTCGTATCAAGGTCGCGCGCGGCTTTACACAATCCCGGGGATTGCAGGACCTCCTCGTGACGCTGTCGACCCTGCTGCGGGGCAGCATTTACGAGAAATTGAGATGGACCTTCAAGCTGTACGACATAAACGGCGACGGCTGCATCACCAGGGGCGAGTTGGGTGAAGTCGTGACGGCGGTCCACGAGCTCATGGGCAGGCGGCATCATCAGGCCGAGGAGGACAGGAAGGCGAGGGAACAGCTGGACAGGGTCTTCAAGAAACTCGATCTCAACCAGGACGGTGTTATCACGATCGAGGAATTTATCGAAAGTTGTTTGAAGGTACGTCTGGCCGTGAAACAACCGGGCGCGATCAAGTAGACGGAAAGTATACAGGGCGTCCCCACACGCCCTTTTGTCTCTGTAAACCCTTTGAGACTGATGCACGACCGACTTTTCTTCGACACTTTCGCTATCACACTCTCTCATTGAAGGACCGACTATTTTAATAATAACTTCAACCTGGTTTAAGTCTGAATAGAGGAAGGTATAGTGAACTCGGGACACTCTGTATGCACTCCCTTCGTAAATGAATGCCAAGTTCCTCGAGACGTACGTATATACGAGATGGCCCAGATCTGCCGGGTGTTCTTTCAGCTATAGTTTCGACTCGCAGTTCAACCAGACACTCGAGACTCCCTCTTGTTGAATGAAGCTCATGATTTTCCACGTTACGTATCTCGATAATTAACTGTCGGATTATATATTTCTATTAAAGTAATATATCCTGCATGTCTCACCAAGAACTGCAAGTTCGAACCCACGCAGAATAAAATATCTAATAAATATCCATATGATGTCCATAGTTACTACGAATATCTAATAGATGTATAAAATGTCTACCCACACAGCACAGAAAGATTGCAACATTGCAGTAACGTTGCGCAACATTGCTGCAACGTTGCAGTGCAATATTTTTGGAATAATTTGTTGTTGTACATAAGCAGAGAATTTACTAATTACATATGCATCCGGGCCTTTTTCAATACACAGCAAGCTATTGCGAAGCAACCTAAGGAGATTATGTCGCTTCGCAATAGATGGAGATTGCGAGCAACACCGCATTGATCAAGTACTTAATAATTCGTGCATAAATTCGTGCGAAAATAACATTTTAAAATTCTCGTAATTAGAACAATTTTTTAAATAGAAAATATAGTATTTTCATTATTTTTGAAACATTGCTGCAATATTGCTATCGAAAGTTTGTAATTTTATATCCCTGCAATGTCTCTGCAAGATTGCAACGTTTCTGCAATGTAACTGCAACCATATGTGCTGTATATAAATGAAATAGATATCTAAAGCTCATCTAACGGAGATTTTTCTGGTATCCATGGATATCCTTAATATCTGTCGTGGATATCCATTAGATATCTAATAGATATTTATGTTCCGTATGGGAATATTGTTCGAACCATGATGCAGACTACCATGTGTTACATTTCCATGGACGCGCATTTGTGACCAGTCAGAAATTTACCCCAAACCTATAACCTGCAAATCATTGAATGCAACGAGAACCAATGCACCAAAAATACCCCAAAAACTGATTATACGCGCAACGTTTCACCTTGTATCTGCACGCGGTGCACGTGAAGCACGGATGCAAGGAACAAAAGTAAGGGCCACCGGAGATTAATCGATGCTTACAGAGCTTGCGCGAACTTATTTGTAGTTTGTTCAGCGCTCTCGTCGATAGCGGAATAATATTCCGGGCAAGGCGTACAACTTACAACCCCTCGCGCTGAATTTAACTTAATTTAATTTCTGAGGAGAAGGGACGAGAAAAGCAAAAAAAAAACAAAAAGAAAGAAAACGGGGTCCTCAGTTGATATGAACTTTGATACAGGACGATGTGATCACACGGTCGCTGGCAATGTTCGACTGTGCGCTTTGATCTCCGGCTAAGGACGAGCCTCCAACAGCGGTCACCGCGACGCCGCCGACGCCACTCTCGACGACAACGTTCTCGCAATCCCTGTCCCCGTCGCCGCCGCCGCCGTCCTACTCCCTGCTGCCGCCTATCCCGCCACCCCTGCCCTCTCAACCGCCACCCGGTTACACCGTCCAGGATCAGGAGCTCTACCTACTCCTGGCCGCCCACTGGTGGAACCAGCCGGAGGCGCCGCTCTTTTGTTGAAGGTAAATTCACCGAGGCTAGATTTCCTGATACCGTTGAAGGCTCTCGCTCTCGCGTCTCAGAAGCGAGACGGGCGCTTCTCAAATGTAATTCTTACGAAAATCGAGGATATCGGATATAGCTGGGGAATAACTGTGTCAATCCAGCGACAGATCTCTCCTCCCGAAGAATTCGAAGACGATTTCTTCCCGACGACAATTTGTTGGGAGGATGAAATCCTTATTGAATCCTTATTGAATCCTTTTCGACGTTATTTTGTTAGCTCAAGCATCGAATTAAATGTTAAAGTGTACTTAAAGCGGCGTTCTATTTAATTGCTAATTAATTGCTGTATTTTCGATACTTTTGCTCCAGCTGATTTGATAGAAACATCGACTATGCTGTCTTAAGACGAAGGTTTGCACAGCCATAAAGAAAAAGCTTTGTGAAGCTACCACCGCTTCCCCCCCTCAACATTGAAAAAAGAATTTGGCATACATCACTAATGCACTATTTTACGTATTTGAATAAAGAAACAGGTTTATGTTTGTATGTTAAACTTATTGTTAACTTTTTTAATAGTAGGAACGCTAGCTTCACGGAGGTAGAAAGAAGCTGGAAAGTGAAAAACGAAGGCATATTTTTGTATAAATGCTTATTTAATTGCTTTAGTCCCAATTTTGTTATCCAGATGTTAAAAATAACGTTAAAAACAGCGTCTGTTTCTTTAAATAATAACTCGCCGAGACTTGCTATGCAAAAATAAGATATACCAGAAAACTCAGTTTCTTGTATAGCGGGTCTCGGTAAGTTATTTTTTAACGAAACAGACGCTGTTTCTAACGTTATTTTTAACAACTGGACAACAAAATCAGGACTAAAGCAACATATTAACATATAGTATTTATACAAAAATACATCTCCGTTTCTCACTTTCCAGCTTCTTTCTACCTCCGTGAAGCTACACGGAGGATTTTCTGTTAAAATTTACCCTGAAAATCATGTAATCATTGGACAACATGGCATTTTGAAGAACTATATGATAGTTTTTGAAATTTTACCATACATTCTACTAGTAAAATGTATACCAAGTATAATTATTAGTACAACGTATGGTAAAATTTCAAAAAAATTTTATATAATTCTTTGAAATGCCACGTTGTCCCTCGATCACATGATTTTCAGGATAAATTTTAAGAAAAAACTCTCCGTGTAGCATTCTTACTATTAAAAAAGTTAACGATAAGTTTATACATAAACATAAATCTGTTTCTTCATTCAAATACACGTAAAATACTACATTAGTTTAATTATGGCGTATATCGAAATCCTTTTTAATGTTGGGAAGGCGGTGCTAGCTTCACAAAGGCTTTTTCTTTATGGCTGTGCAAACCTTCGTCTCAAGATAGCACAACCGATGCTTCTATCAAATCAGTTGGAGCAAAAATATTGGAAATAGAACAATTATGTAATTAGCAATTAGATAGAACTACAAAAATACGTATTGGTTTTTTAGTTTCCTATTTGTTTTTTTCTTTGTGGCTGTGCTAACTTTTGTCTTAAGCTGACGCGACCATTGTTTTTAGCGAATCGGCTGGAGAAAAAAAATTGAAACTAGAGCAACTTATTAGCCAAAAATAGCAATTAATTTTTACATAAGTCACATTTGATTGTGCTGAAATGACTGTGCCAACTTAATAGACATCAATCAAAGTATAGGAAAGTTAGTATCGTGTACCGTTAGCTTTAGAGTCTATCCAGCGCGGTTCTAGCTAAGCTTATACTTGCGCGAGACACTACCGTGTCTCGTAATCAAACTTCCATAAACATGTACATAAAGTAATAGCTCATTGACGTAAGACTATCTTGACGAAACATATTTCTGCGGGATTAAGGCCCGAAGTAAAAGGAAGAATATGATCAATGAAGATGGCGGTGACGCTTAATTGTACGGAAAACGGTATTTTTATGAATACGTATTTCGTGTTTATTTGCGCAACCTTAACTCGTAACGACACCTTGGTTAAAATCAATGGATATATCCTGTGTTTTATGTACGTAAAATCTGATAAGTCGAGATGGCCGCAATCGATTTTCCCCTCATTCATCAGACTTCGCTCCACTAATTTACGGAAGTAGGGAAGAGTTGCCGAATGTATATCACTTAAGGTATTATTTATTATATGTATATCCCATTTGGTACTGACTTGTACGCAAACAACCGTTGGAAATTGTAGTTTGATGTTTCAGGCGTCTATTATTACATATTTAACGTTTCCCTAATAACAAATTAATTTGTTATAAGTTTTTGGTAACATGTTGCAAAGGGTACGATTTAGGAAACCGGTTGCCTAAATCGTACTTCCTTGAAATAGTCAAATTTATGAGTGAAAATAATAAAAAGCTAAATAAATAGTATAAGCTTAATATAAGGAAGTATTAACTAATACTTATTTTGTTAATAATTTATCTAAAAATGTCAGTTATTTAATAATTTAAAAATAATAATTAACGATACTGGAAAGGACGTTAAACTACAATTAGCTTAAAGCTATTTTTGCAATTTACATTTATATTTATATAAATTTTATCACTCTTACATATATCGTTTATTATTTATAAAATCGTACGGTAGAAGATAGGAAACCTTGTGACAGTACGATTTAGGAAACTTGATGGATTTTAATAAAAATATTTATTTAATCCTTATAATAATCGTAAATATGTATATGCAATAAATGTTAAAAATTTGACAATAAACCTTCTTTTATGAAAAAACAAAAATTTATAATAAAATGGCATAGTGACATTATAATCAGCTGTACAGGGTGTCACGTAATTCCCGCCTCACTTCTTCTTTACGGATAGAACGGACTAGACTGAGTCGAAAAGTCCTCTACCATTTTGCAATTTTCGCAATAGTTAACGAGTTTTTAATGATTAAAAATCGCTGTCTTAGCCCAGCCTACCGTCCAATTCAAACGCGCGGCGAGATGCGGCTGCCCCGCGATTGGCGTTGCTAGGCGCGTGAGTTGTTTATGACACACGGCAACGGCTTCGTATAATAAACAACTCCTCGTGCGCTTAGCAACGCCGATCGTGGGACGGCCGCATCTCGCCGCGCGTTTGAATTGGGCGGTCGGCCGGGCTAAGGCAGCGATTTTTAATAATTAATAACTCGTTAACTTTTGCGAAATGGTAGAGGCCTTTTCGACTCGGTCTAGTCCGCTCTATCCGTAAATAAGAGGTGGGATGGATATTACATAACACCCTGTATATAAATTGATCAAAAAGTAACATCAGTTATACCTGAATTTTTTAAATGTTGTTAGCATTTACAAAATAAGATGCATTATGTTAATTTTTGTCTATATTACTTATTTCTCATTGATTTCATATTGTTATTACTAAATGTTGCTTATATTAAGTACTAATATATTAAGTACTAATATGAAATATTGATGAGGTACGCATTGGATGACTAGTACGCATTCGGCAACACTCCCCAGATACTCTTCATTCCATTGGTTTGACCATTTCTTTATGCAGGTGTTTATGGACCATAAATTTTTTTCTTTATGCCTATGTTTATGCGCTATGCAAGTTTGCCTGGATAGGCCCTTAATGATCGCAAAAAAAAAAAAAACAATTAGAACTCAGAAAAGACCGAAGGCTTCTGATTGGTCGTTACATCGCACTCGACTGCAGAACCACAGATTTTTAATCGCAAGAAATGAAATTTTGCCAAAATTGTGCTTGCAGATTAACGTTACGGCTAAGATAAAGTCGGGAAAGCTTTACGGACAAAAATGACGTTACAAATTCTGGCTTCAAGTTTAAATCTTACGCCTTAAAACCTCGTAGACGACCGCCTAAGCGATCAGAGTTTTCGCTGCTTACTTTTATTCCGAAACTTCAGTCTTTTTGTTTAACTATTTTCTTATTATTTATCAAACCATTTCTCTTAACCAAACCTCTTATGGTTTAAGAGCTTAATCTTTCTTTTTTAGGGCAACGCGATAACACGGCTCTTAGCGACGTAGAATATCAATCGAGGTCTAAATCTGTGGAATCGAGGAACGGATTCCCCGGCAGCTTGTCGCCCTTTCGTTCTGCGAAACGTTGCGCAAGCAGCACGAGGACACGGTGCAAGGTGTTGTCCTTATTCTCGCCGACTAGCACAGTTTAGCGAAGGCTCAACCGTTTCGAAAGCAACACACGGAACACGCGAAGATTGCCGCTTTACAAGTGAGACAACATTTCGCGAACGATCCCGCGACGGTGACTGCCAGATATTTTAGCAATCGCGGAACCGACAATTGGCGTCGAGCGGGAGCTACAAGAACATTCGATCTGAGATCAAATATTAATACGCGAGATAGGTACCGGAAGCCCCTGCATTGCGATCTCTTAATGCTCTGATGCGAAGAACGGCGTCTGAGGATGAAGACACCCACGGGAATGAAGAGATGTCAGTCGAGGACTCGAACAAGATGCGAGCGATATCCTTTCTGCCACTCGCCGCGAGAAGATCCCGCGATCGAAGAACCTGATATCGCGAATTCGTGCCAAATCTGGGGGAATTTCAGACGTCAATGACGAAAGAACGGGTGAAACGGCGGAGAAGGTGCTATGCATGGCTGTGAGTCGGAAATTGCGGCACGAGAATGAGGATCCTAAATTGTTTCAGAAAGAGAAAAAGAAAATCATTTCTAAACCATCCGCGAGACGGTCGCGTCCACTTGTTCAAACGTTCGCGTTATCCGTACGATTCTGTTTCTACCGTAGGTGTTAATGGCGAGGATCATAACGGATCGATCGCGTGACTTTGCGTTACCAGGAGCGTACTCACGATTGATGGGAGTGATTCATTTGAAAACACATCTCTTCTCTAATGCTAAATAATGCTTCGCGCGGTCGTGTCATAAAGAAAAAGATCTCCCGCGCTAAAAAAAAGAACCATGTCCCAATTTCTATGATGTTTATGCCGTCCAAGTCCAGGCTAGAATTATCAATGCGTAAAGGACAGTGAAAGTAATAGCAGAGTCGCTGGTTCCTGAATCACTTGCAAGAAGGCATTATGGGATATCAAAGGTTCCACATTAACTTAATATGCTGTAAAGTGCCATGGGATCTGAAATTCGGGCCTGATTGTTATTATTGTCTCAAATAGCATTATTAAGTATGGACTACTACAAAGCAATCTGTCTTTCTGCGTGACTAAATGACGAAGAAATGGGTTCGGTTTAAGCATACTGCACTTTTAAAAATGGAGTTTCACGTTGCTGAGTGCTGTGCCCATATCATAGCATTGATATGGTATCTAGGATATGCAAGTCAGCTAAACAAATTCATAAGAATGCCATTTGAACATGTAAAGGACATATTTATAATGTTGGACACCTCTGACGATGAGCCGATTAGTACCTGATAGAGTCCTAGAATCAGAGATGCGTCAGGCTTCCTCCATCACTGCTCAGTAGCCGCCATGATGGTCCTATGGTCTCCATCAGCTGGTCAGCAAGTAGAGCACGCAGCACGTACTACATACCCGGCGTATTATGTATACGCTCAATTTCAAGCTTTTTCGAGTATTAGGATTGGTATTTCAACTAATTTTCTCAGGGTTAAATTTACCTTTTCATATATACAATTTTGCACCAAGCGACTACAACCGCGAGTGATGTGTGTATGATCAGCATACTTATCTGATCTGCGTACTTGTCTTGGCACTTAAATGGTTAGAAGATGATGACGAGAAATCATGTCTTATTGACTGACTCCGACAGCTAATAAGAAACTGTTGGGATCTGGCGCATCTCTGATTATACAACTCTATAATCAGATTATAGTACCTAGACATCGACCTCCCAACCTTCATAGTCATGGTGACCTACTCATTAAGACCTACATCATGAAGATTAGAGACCAGGAGACTCAACTTATGTCTTCAAGAATAAGACCAAAACCTGGTTTATATGGTAGTCAAAAGTATGTACACCAGCAACGCTGATGCTCGACAAACTGTTGATAATCGAACGTTGGTAGGGAATAAGTGGGCACACACACTTACCCCGAGTCTACTAACATGCACTCACACCGTGTACATAAAAACGCTACGTAGAATTGAAGCAACATCTTGATTAGGATTTCATACTAGCGGTGACAACCACTTTTGGGTGTAGTATAACTAGTAGGTCCACTCCGTCATTATTATGGTCCAACCAATGAGACAATTGTTGTATGTGTGGTAGTGTAGCTTTGATGAGTACTACACACGCACGCCGCTGGATTTGAACCAAAAACATGGTGGAATACCATGTGGAATACGATCGGGAGCGAAAAACCAAAGGGCCGACGTGAAAGTGGGCATACTATAGTTATACTATGCGTTTGGGCTCAGAATTTGATGCATCCGCCCATATGAGTTGACCCACACAGCACAGAAAGATTGCAAGAAGATTGCAGAAATGTTACATTGCAAGATTGCAATATTGTAGCAACGTTGCACGACATTGCTGCAACGTTTCTGGAGGGTTGCAGCAACGTTGAAATGTCCGCCCTCAGAGAGATTGCAGCGCAACGTTATAGCAATGTTGCAGTGCAATATTTTTGAATAATTTGTTGTTGCCACACAGCACAGAAAGATTGCAGGAAGATTGCAGAAATGTTACATTGCAAGATTGCAATATTGTAGCAACGTTGCACGACATTGCTGCAACGTTTCTGGAGGGTTGCAGCAACGTTGAAATGTCCGCCCTCAGAGAGATTGCAGTGCAACATTATAGCAATGTTGCAGTGCAATATTTTTGGAATAATTTGCTGTTGTACATAAGCAGAGAATTTACTAATTACATATGCATCTGGGCCTTTTTCAATACACAACAAGCTATTGCGAAGCAACCTAAGGAGATTATGTCGCTTCGCAATAGATGGAGATTGCGAGCAACACCGCACTGATCAAGTACTTAATAATTCGCGCATTATTGGTATCAACGAAAGTAACATTATAAAATTCTCGTAATTAGAAAAATTTTTTAAATAGAAAATATACCCATACAGCACGGAAATATTGCAGCAGCA
>NW_011967088.1:87292-112372 GCF_000949405.1 Vollenhovia emeryi
TAGTATTTTCATTATTTTTGAAACATTGCTGCAATATTACTATCGAGAGTTTGCAATTTTATATCCTTGCAATGTCTCTGCAAGATTGCACTGCAATCTGCAAGATTGCAACGTTTCTGCACTGTAACTGCAACCATCTGTGCTGTATGGGGAGCCTCCTGGTCTCTAGTCTTCATGAGGAACACGCTGATTAAGACCTGCATACTGGTGCATATATCATAGGTGGACACCGCATGGCCGAAATCGGAACATGGTTCTCAGCCTGAATTTCCCTTGAAAATTATCGCTCTACGTTCGGAAAGATGTTATTTTATTTAAAAAAAATGTATCACGTGTGGTAGAGAGTGCGTCTCGCAGTTACCGCGTTGCCTCTTGACGGCGATTGCTTCTCGTCAGATAATTTGGGGACCCTGTATAAAGTTAAATAATGCAAATTGACTTTTTTAGCGTCCATAATTTTAGTTATAACTCCGCGCGATTGTTATACTCGTCAGTCTCTTTATATTCTCCGCAGTTATAACCGTTTATCGCGATCGCACGGTCGCGACGATTGCGTGTCGCGAACGTTGAGGACAATTTACACGTAGCCGCGCCGAATCGGTCTCTCTCGATTGAATTGTTAACCGCACGATCGTTGACGATCGTAGATATCACACGTACTTTCGTTGGTAGGTTCGTAGATTGAAAACTTCGTCGTACGACCTTTTCTAGACCCAATCGATTCTAACGAGCCGCGCAGGCATTCAATATTCCTACTGGCGAGGGTATGGCCAATTTTTCAATATACACATACCCGCATCGGCCGATACTTGTATTTATTAGAAAAATTTAGCAACTCGCCCGATCCGCGGCCAACTTTGCCCTTCGCGTCGATCTGTCGTAGTACATCGAGCACGCTGATGCTTATCGGAAAGGTACCTTCGGTCTTATCAGTCTGTGTTTTCCCGGCATTTTTCCCCCCCGGCGATAGTTTCGCAATATCTGCCATTCAATCGTATCGCCGATATTGAAGCGCTGACAAGAGATATTGATCGCCTGCGGACTCCTCGTAAGCGTTCATAGCGTGTAACGTGTTGTAGATGTATGTACATGCGTGAAGCATCGATTTTCTAATGTATCCGTTATTACGAGTCGTAGGCGTGCGAGCGTTGCGGGCATACGTCAGACTAGCCGAGTAGCGGAAGCCTGAGGCGGCGATTATGGATTATCAAAAGCGATTACAATGAAACACCAAAGCTACCGTAGTTAGCTGTTACTTAAGTATAAACGAGAATAATGATATAGTTACGATTTATATATATGCGTACACTGTACATTTAGGATAAATTTGCGATTTAAGCGCGCGGTCATCAGACTTGGGGAAAATTCTGTCACTCTCAGAAAATCTGCACGTCACGTATTGTCGATTTACGCTCTATGCGAGGCGCATCGCGTAACGCGATCGCGGTCCACACGTACCCCTTTGAAGTATCGTCCGTCACCGTTGGCGGTCCGCGCGAAGCCAAGATCTCCGGGATCGTCGTTGATCGGTCGTCGTGATTGCGAGACTCGTCGCGGGGTTGCACGCGACGCAACTATCGCTCGCGCGGCTTCCCTCACTGTCGTTGCCGGGCCGATATCGCCCTCGCCGCAGTGGCTTTCACGGGAATCGGGAATGGAACATTGAATGGCGTGTTGCTAGGCTACGCGCGTGCGTTTCTATAACGACTAATCAACGACTTGATAACGGCGAGATTGCAGACATCGTAGTTTCCAATTTTCTGTCGCGGTCGAGCGCGGGACAACTAAGTTGAGCTAAGCCGGATCTGTATAAGTCACAGGATCTCGTACGTGCATAGGGCATAAGTAATCGGGAAGAACACTTAAGTATTGAATTTTATCAAAACTCAGGCAAGAGATTGGAACAAATTACGCTCAAACAAATCTAGATGAACAGACAGAAATGCCCGAGCTTTAAGTCCGACTTCGAAGTTGATGATTGAGTTCGAAATTAATGGTCGATCGGTTGGACATCGCTGATAGTCCAACCGAAAGTAATAGTCGTTGCAAACAAAAAGATAAACCCTCATTTGTTCCAACTCATGAGATTTAGGTCTAACTATATCGAGCAGTTCGAAATGTTCGATATGGGACGATATACACTATTGAAGCATCGATCTTGAAATTCGTGCCATTCGAATTGTTCACTCGCACGAAAATTCCAAGCACTATTAAGGCTCCCAGGTGCTCGGCCAGTGTTGGATTGTGATATTAAAAGCGAGAAATAAAACGCTGAAAATTCTTGCATCGCAGTTTTAAGAAGGTTCGAACGCTTCTTTCTAATCAATAAATATGTTATTAATAAAATCTTATTCAATGACTAAAAAAATAATTTCGTAATAATAGTAAGATTATTCGTATTTGTAAATGTCATAATTATTTATTATTTTAAAAATATCAAAATAAGAGTTTAAGACTCTCACTTGATGCAAATGCCAACGGTAGAAATCAAATGTGAACGTAAGATGTAAGTTATTTTATTTGATAAATAATCAATTTAAATTTATTTGAGTTCTAAGTATATAAATTAATACTTTAGTATTTAACTAATTACAATTTTACTTAATAAGCATTGGAAATAGTTTGTTTTATCTGCGACATTGTCACATTTCCACTTATGTGATTAGATCTTTAGGTACCTCGAGGTGTTTCTCTCCCAAGTATCTTTCTATTTGAAAACGCTATACAACCCAGCACAAAGGTAAACGTAAGTTCATAGAGAAATTATTTTAAAGAATAGAAGATCCTGCAGAGTTAGCAAATCCGAATATCTGAAGAAATCTTGAAGAAGCAGTCACAATCGGTTCGTCTTGAAGTTCATTATGGTGTAACTTCCCCAATCGTCATTATCGTATTCTTCAATTCCAACAAATTTCTAAAGAATAACAATTCGAGGAGGTAGTAAACTTAAAGGACGCTTTGCGAATTTATTGTGTGCTATCTAGAAAGAATTTTCAGTGTGTCATTTCTCGCTTCTGAGGTTACGATGCAACACGGCTGCAGTAAGCACTAGGAGCCTTAAATGTTTACCTTGGATTCGAAACTGTAAAGAAATTTATAAAATACTTCCTCTTTCCTTTTCATCTTCTTCTTTTACCTCGATGATCTCTCGTAATCTCCTTTATGATCCTTTTGTATTCCCCGTATTGTCTCACATAAAGATGCTGCACTTCGAGTCTGTGATCACACTGTCAGCAAAAATTGAGAGAAGCAAGAAGCTTTCGCCATTAAATGTCAGGACCGGGCTTGGAATGAGGGAACGTGTACAACGCCGATCATTAATTTGCCAACGCTTACAGGAAGTTGTAAAAAAAAATGATGTGGAGTGGCCAATCTCTATGGAAGTTTGTTTCAACGTCAGTCTTTTTAATCGGAGAAGCGGGTAATTCTCCTTATCCGAAGGAGAAATTATTTAATGTAAAATAAATTAAACCCACACAGCACAGAAAGATTGCAGGAAGATTGCAGAAATGTTACATTGCAAGATTGCAATATTGCAGCAACGTTGCGGAACATTGCTGCAACGTTTCTGGAGGATTGCAGTAACGTTGAAATGTCCGCCCTCAGAAAGATTGCAGTGCAACATTATAGCAATGTTGCAGTGCAATATTTTTGGAATAATTTGTTGTTGTACATAAGCTGCAGAGAATTTACTAATTACATCCGGGCCTTTTTCAATACATAGCAAGCTATTGCGAAGCAATCTAAGGAAGTTATGTCGCTTCGCAAGAGATGGAGATTGCGAGCAACACCGCACTGATAATAATTCGCGCATTATTGGTATCAACGAAAATATTATAAAATTCTCGTAATTAGAAAAATTTTTTAAATAGAAAATATAGTATGTTTATTATTTTTGAAACATTGCTGCGATATTGCTATCGAAAGTTTGCAATTTTATATCTCTGCAATGTCCCTGCAAGATTGCAACGTTTCTGCAATGTAACTGCAACCATCTGTGCTGTATGGGAAATAAATTGCTTTTATGCCCGACACTCGATCTGCTGTAAGCGTTATCACGTTAATGACTCCGTCACGAAATCGGTGTCTTTAAGAATAAAAGAAGGGATCTAGCCAACGGCCATTGATGCGCGCGATCAAAACCGCTGCGATTATCTCGCCAGGATCACTGTCGATGGAGATTTCTATTCCTTAGGATATACGAACGCGTCGTGTCTTCTTAGAGTGATCAGTGCCGTCCCGCGGCTACGAATTGTAGACGCAGATTTGACCGAGCGGGATCGCGTTGATTACTTCGACTTGAAGACAGCGACACATATTTATTATATATATCTTCCTATGGTCTCTCGTCGATGTATATTTATATATATATTGTAGCGTTAACCACGGAGATATGTATAATCAAACACTTTTCTTTGTTTTTGGAAATACCTACACGTTACATCTCTGCCAGCATGTTGATTGATATAATCAATGTGCGCCGTAAAACGTAATTCGAGAACCACGGGCACGCGTTTTGAGATATCGGGCCGAACTTTTCTAGCAGACTTTTGCTACATTTCCCACGCTGTTTCCCGCACTTTCTCGGAATTAATTGAACCGCAAACGAGCAGACATCGGGACAAACTTGGCGTCTCCCTTTGTTTTTGTATGTATCGCAACGGAAGACTACCAGTGCGCATAAATTGTACAATCACGGGATGCCGTATATTTTTTATAAATTTTTGTTACCTTTTTGCGAGACACGAAGCATATTCGCGGAAACGTTTCTCTAAGCAGACCTCGTGTAATAATCAGTAATTTTTGCTGATTGTAATCCGTTATTGAAAGGAAGGAAAGCACAAAAATTCTTAAGAAAATTCTCAAAAAGCAGAAAAATAAGGATAATTGCGCCAATACTTAGAAATGTTTATCCGTAACACGGATACGTGATTTTGATTTAAATTTTTATAATTGCGCGTTGTTTAATGTTTAACAATTCATTAAAAAGA
Source organism: Vollenhovia emeryi (assembly GCF_000949405.1). Classification (NCBI taxonomy): domain Eukaryota; kingdom Metazoa; phylum Arthropoda; class Insecta; order Hymenoptera; family Formicidae; genus Vollenhovia; species Vollenhovia emeryi. The sequence goes on from NW_011967088.1 coordinate 92,284, forward strand.
ACATGCCTACGGATTATAAACTAAAAGATCTTAATCTCTTTCTAATCACGGAAATCTATTTGCTCCTAACTGACGTATACTACATAATAAATTCTCAGAATGGATTGTAAAAGTGCTCCTAGAAAGGTAAAACTTAATTATATTAAACGCTGGATAGACGTTAATGTTAAATCACTGGAGGCGACAGAATAGAAACGAATATATAAATTATTTACTGATTTTATTTAAACTTTATATTTCGCACGAACTAACAGGCTCGCTGAACTTACAAAGTTTGTCTTTCGACTGCAAAATATACTTCTAAAAAGTTAAAAGATGATTAATTTCGTTGAAGATAACACGAAGAATATAATAAATATAATTAGTTGCAAAATCATTTCAAGTCAGTACTCAATTTTCAAGGACGATGATGTTCTTGGATGATAATTCTGTCTATCTTTGTAACGTACGTTAAAATAATGTCATATCGCTGGCTCGATTGCGTGCATTTTAACAAATATGCTTAACAAGCACACTTTTAATTAACGTGCGGTGCTGATTTTTCATTTTGAGAATACGTTTGGGATCGGCTTTCGATTGTCGAAAACCACGGACGATTGCACAAAGAATGCGTGACAAATCCAAATTGATTACGATTCAAAAGACACGAGGGAAGAAAAAAATATACAAGGGGGTGGGGTGGAGAGTCTAACTGAGCGACAACCTAGTCAATTTATTAAGGTTTAGAAAACGTTAGATTTACCGTATGATATTGTAAAAATTGCGTGGCTTTAAACATAAATATTGTCGAAGTATTATTATTACTAGTCATTATCTGTTTCCTTCTATCTCAATCACTAAATTATACTACTTAATAAGTGCGGAAGTAGTTTCCATCCCCCGTTATGTGCGCTTAACGGCGTTGTAAACGTGATAGTCACATTAATTGCGCATAAAGCAGTCAACAGGATCTATCGGACGGGGGCCGTCGATATTCGAGCGAATTATTTCGACATTCGAATCTATTTGTGTTGATTCATATCACGCCCGCTCTAATCAAACATGCATATTACATGGTGATACATATAATTTTGTACTATGTTACACACATCATGATGCAGTTGCGTAATTATATTTATACGAGTCTATTTGTATTATTTATCATGTAAAAGAAATTAGCGAGCTGGTTTAGGGCCACACCCTCAGAAAGGGTTTCTGTTACTGAGACAAAAAATGTTCTTGACGCATTTATATTTTTTCACAACCTTACTTGGTATAAAAATAAGACAATATCGAAATGAAATCAATAACTCTTATTCTTTTCTATCGAATTAAAAAAAAGATTGACTTACTATATTGAGACAAGAGTAACTTATATAAATGTAAGTTTACGTATTCTTGCGTTTAGAATAAATTTTCCCCCCATCTTACAACGCACGAAGTCGGCACCACGATATTCAACAAAAGACGACCATTTTATTCTAGAGTTTAGAATTTTTCATTTAAGATTAAAATATTCCTTTCTCTATAATAAATATGATTGGCGCTATATCGATCCTATTTTATGATACATTCAAGTGTAATAGCGTTGGATCCGGAAACTTTTTCTGTGGGTGCAGTTTCACGAAGGTCGCTCAACTGCTAACTGGGGGTTAATCGAATCTCTGTTTCTCCTTAGATATAATAATTTAAAAGAAAATAAGGAGTCAACTAATCACTGGTTAACAGTTAATTTATCTCTGGTTAACCGACATCTGTAAACTGGCCCTTGGAGAAGAACAAAGAAAATTAATATTATAAACAAATTTGAAATATTGTTTACATCTTAACTTGTTCGATTACATTAACAATATGTATCCCCGGCGTTTCCTAGCATCTGTCGTAATCTGTCGCAATTTTTATTGATATAAAAAGAAGCGGAGCAGAGAGAGAAGTTTTCGCGAACTATTCGAGTGTAGAAATGATTGAAGCTTGAACTATCGGGCTCCCGAATACTAATCCAGAAAACAAACTGACGTTATTTGTCGTCATTTTGACGATAGATTTGACACTTTTGACGACACTTCGATGTCAAAGTGACGACAAACGACGTCAGTTTGCTTCCTGAGACCAGCGCTCGTGAAAAGGAGCTGTCACAGTTTATTAAAATAGTTACTCGTTACGTAATATCAACTGATTATATTAGAAACGATACAATTGTTGAGCTTGGAAGCACTTTTTTATAGTGAGGTCACAATTAGAGTTACGATCGATTAACGAGATCCTTCCTCGGGCTCGGATCTGTTACTCTTTATAGTGATAATACATTACTATACGGTGATGCAGAATGCATTAATTATATCTCATACTGCCAATCTGTAAACCATCATACGTAGTTTCTAATTAATGACATCGATAGGTAATTTCTAGTTAATGATTACGATAGGGTAGGCGAGGTTTCTTTCGGGACACTTTAACGAATCGTCGAAGTCTCTTTGCGCGCATACTTATCACTTCTGTTCGAAGCAAATCCCACTTTTAGTACAGCATGCGTTTGCACAGATCTTTAAATCACTTCCTATCAGCAATTTTTGTTTCTTCTACAAGGACATTTCGAAAAATATTTAATTAGACTTGGATCCTTTTGTATATTCTTCTTGCAACTGATTAAATATTTTTTTAATCAGTAATGGAAAGATGTGCCACTTTACATCTCGAAAGTCTTCATGAACGCTTTGTAAAAATTATGATATCATCCCAATAATTTGTAAATCTCATGCAAAGGCCGATAGAGATTGTTAGAAATTATTCATGAAAGTTACGATCGCGTTTACGTCACAGTAATTTGCGAAACGAAGATTATTAGAAATTATTTTAACCACCATTGTAGTAGTAATAGATTTATAGTATGACGCAGAGAAAGTTACTCAAGGGTTACAGTGTTTCGGTTTCAATTTTAGTTTTAGAAACGAGGAGCAAACATCAAATTACGTCACGCACAAGGTCCAAAATTAAATACCGACGTAGCTAAACTATTTACCGCTTTTAAATAATAAAATGAGTTATTGTACTAAAACTGGAGGCATACTTTTATTATACATGTATGCAGCATCATTCTTTGCTTTTACAAAGATAATTGAAAAGTAATGAAATCTATTTCGTTTTATTCATTTTAGTGAATTTTATTCGGTGAACGTCGTTACAGAACAATTTCAATTATTATTATATATGTTTATGTATGAATTGATCGAAAGTATGTCATTGTTTATTATATATATTCTCTCGTGCTTTTTAGCTAGCACAAAACTTTACCGCTTAAAATAACAGTGAAAATTATTGTTACTAGAGTTGTCTAATTCTTGCAAAGCGTTAGCGAATTTGTTACGTAAATTAATTAGACGTAAACACACACACGATGTGCAAATCGCGACTGCAAATTAATTACTTTACTGGTGCTTCGATAGTCTTTTCGATTGTTCCGATGCGTAAAATCGATTCATTTCCAATGAAATCGTAACGAGTAGAGCCGAGAGTGGTGTTCCTGTGTTATCATTCTAATTATATCTTAAGGCGATTAGACTTACTGAGACAAAAAGAGATTGCAATAAGCGAAATATCATTGTATTGTTAGCGATTTTCCACATTGGGGTGGCAATATCAATAAATGTTAAATATATCAAATTAAAGATCCCGTCTTGCTGATTTTCCCATCAGACGTTTATTAATGCGAGAAACAATTTAGATGTAAAAATGGATTAATATAAGTAACAGAAGTATAAATATAACAAAAACATAAAAAGAGATTATCATAATTTTTCTCTCATTTGTTACTACAACAATTCATAATACTATGCTTATACACTGCATTCATATATTTGTTACAACATATGTATAAAATTGTTACAAACTTTACAAAAGTAAAATTGTTACAAACTTTACAAAAATACAATTTGTATTTTTCTCATGCGTAAAAAGTGAAATATATTAAATTTTAATTTTTGCAATACAAGAGATATGTACAGTCGGAAAATAATTATAGTGATTTATGGTGAATCAGTCATAGCCATTTAGAAGTCTCGAAGGATTGTACACCTTCAGCTCTCAGTCGGTTAAGAATGGGTCGATATATATCAGGCGTGAAAGGCAGCACCATTCCACGCTGCTGAATTTCACCTAAATGAAATTAGATTGTAAGAATATTAGACTAAATATTAGAATCACAATATTCAATTAATATTTAAAATATTGAGATTCATAATTTATAAATTAAATAAATATGTAAATTATTTAAATATCTTTTTTTTAGAAAATTGTGGTAATTTGTTTATATCGATACATGTGAAAAATTTTTCAGAATCTATTTCTTCTATAAATTTATTGTGTGTATTATTCTTTGAAGCACATACATATATATATTTATTATATATTTTCAAATAATTTAATCATTTAGAATTTTAGGTACTTATTCTCAACAGTACATAATTGCGGTATTGAAAGTTATCTTGCGCGATAAGAGACTAAGCGACAGGTTTAAACAGAGAAATTGAAGAAATAATTATACGAGAAATATCAAAGGAGGACTACGAACCGTCCAGAATCATTTTAGCGGCGATAGCTGCGGGATAACCGACGGTACGCGCCATTGCGGACTGTCCAGAGGCATCGCCATAAATCACCAAGTTTATTCCTCTGGCTTCTCTCCTGTTATCTGGCCAAAGTATACCGACGTCGTGCCTTAGTATCACAAGGTCGCGTTCGTTTTTCTCGTAATAGAGCTTCTTCGACAAATAATGCGTAAGTGTGTCGAGAGGCGTGTTCAGTTTCAAAACCAGATCTTCCTCCAGGAGGCCCAGATCTTCAATGGCCTTCACGCGCTCCCACGAGTTCACTCTTTCCGCCAATTTCTGCTTCAGATTCCCATAAAAGATATTGTCGCTCGCCAAACCAAGCAAGTTGCACGCCAGCAGTCGCTAAAATTTAAATAACGGATAATCGAGACAGATCGACTTTTGTTTGCTATGAAATACTTGGTATACACGTGGGAAACTGACGGCACGCACCCAAGTAATCTCCGGCCCATTTGGGTGTAAAATCGGATGCGGATTTGGATCGATCAGACCGAGCAATTGCAGGCCGAGTATGGTATCCGAGAATCCCCTGAACCTGAGCGTACCACGCAGTACGGTACTCGCGTTTTGCAAGCCATAATAATCCCTGTATATCGTGCTGTCTCGATTAGGAAAGCCCTCCAAGGCGAAGCCCGGAAGAAAGTCCAAGTCCTGCACGGTGGACATCAAATCGCCGCCTCCCGCGATCTCCACTTCCTGCACACAAAAATTCGCGTCACTCTTTTTAACAATTCCAATTTAATTTAACAAAGGCCGAACGATATCTCTTAGAAGTAGATAAAAAAAACACACTTCAAGACTCACCTGGCCCTCGTGAAGATATTTTGCTGGCGCGAGGGTGTTTAACAATGCGCCTCGTGGGGACCAGCTAAATTTGTACCTCAGAGGATTAAAGGAACACTCCGGCGCGGGCAAACCACCGCACCACGAAACGAAAGACTCTATCTTGCCGCCCGCCTGTCTCACATCATCGAAACACTCGATTGCCAAAAGATGATCGATGCCCGGGTCCAATCCGACTTCATTCAGCACTGTAACGCCAGCTTCTTGAGCTCTACACCCCCAAGAAAACGAAATCGTATTTGATATTGTACTGCGGCGATAAGTTATCTCTCTCTCCCCATACAGCACAGATGGTTGCAATTACATTGCAGAAACATTGCAATCTTGCAGAGACATTGCAGGGATATAAAATGGCAAACTTTCGATAGCAATATTGCAGCAATGTTTCAAAAATAATGAAAATACTATATTTTCTATTAAAAAATTTTTTCTAATTACGAGAATTTTATAATGTTATTTTCGTTGATACCAATAATGCGCGAATTATTAAGTACTTGATCAGTACGGTGTTGCTCGCAATCTCCATCTATTGCGAAGCGACATAATCTCCTTAGGTTGCTTCGCAATAGCTTGCTGTGTATTGAAAAAGGCCCGGATGCATATGTAATTAGTAAATTCTCTGCTTATGTACAACAACAAATTATTCTAAAAATATTGCACTGCAACATTACTATAATGTTGCACTGCAATCTCTCTGAGGGCGGACATTTCAACGTTGCAGCAATGTTGCTCAACGTTGCTGCAATATTGCAATCTTGCAATGTAACATTTCTGCAATCTTCCTGCAATCTTTCTGCGCTGTGTGGGTCTCTCCATTAAAATACATTTTCATCAAATTCTAATTACAAAAATGAGAGCGCCGTCATCGATATTACCTAATCCCTAAAAACTGGGAGATTTTATGTACACTGTATTTTATGATAAACTCGCTTATATCGATGCTCACTCTTCGTGCAATGCCTTGACGTCATCGTTCATGTAACTCGCTGTTACCAAGTGATTTTTGGTTTCTATGCAAGCCTTGGCAATGACGTGGTGCAACGAGTATGGCAGAAGGGAGACGACCACGTTCGCCGATTTGATGACGTCGTGCAGCGTGTCGGGGCGATCCAAGACATTCAAGAAAACCGGCTCCACACCTGGGAATCGATTGGCCAGCGCGTCAGCTTCATCCTTCAGCTGCGACGCCACCACCAGCCTTATATTCTTATCCCTGTGCAAATACTCGACCAAGGGTGCGGAAACGTACCCTGCGCCGAGAACGACCACCTGTTGGCACGTTAGCGTAGACAAATAAAACCGTGATTCTATAACATTCTATTAATTTCGGCACTGCTTTAAAACTGTGGCAATTCAGATCATCGGTAGAACCGCGAATGGGTCACTTTTATATTCACGGACTTTTTTTAACTTTATGGTTGTCCAATTGTTTTAAACAGAGCACAACGAAATGTTAAGCGATGATTAAAATAATTAGAGAGCTCAACAAAACCAATGAACATTTCCTACCTTTAATCGGTAAACTAGAATAGACAAGCGAGACAAGTGTCGAATGTAGGCCTGGATCTCTAGGCCTGGATAGCTCAGTAGGAAAAGCAGTCGAAAGGTCCTACTCATCTCCCAGAAGATACACCCACATTTTATTATTATGGATATACTTTCGACGTCGCATGGACTTTGAACGTCTATGCTTTGCGAGTCGTCCAACAAAAAAGATGCAAGCAATACGGCATAGCAGGGCTTCAAACAACAAACAGTACCTCGAAAATCCGACAGAACAAAAAGATAGACGGAGGAACCGATAAAATCCTACAGTAATTTTAATAGTGAGTCGACCTATCTGCGGTTCTAGGTAAATCTGGAGTTTTCTCAGAAAAGTTTGCGCCTCGTGGAAGATAAAATTACTTGTGGATGTTGAAGTTAGGGAAATCTAACCCTCCAGATGAAAATCCAAAGAAATGAGGAGTAATCCGTATTTTTTATTCCTTGTGTTTTCGGGGAGATAGGCATTTTAGATGTGCCTCGTGATAACTTGTTGAGCAAGAAAAATAGTAGGCAAAGACAGTATTCAAACCTGAACTCTTTCTACTGAGCTATTCAAACCCATACTCGACACTTTTCTAACATACCTACGCTATTTTACCGAATAAAGTAGGAAATGTTCATTGCGTATTGAATTCTCTAATCATTTTAATCGCACTGATGAATATTCGCGAGCTCGTCTAACTGTCTGACAATTTGTTGTCGTGCTATTATAGCTAAATCTGTCACTGGAATGCAGAAATTGCAATTATTCCAAATTGTCGTTAATATGCTTACTATATTTTTACAGTAAACCTTTTGGCATGTGTGTGTGGCATGTCTGGCAATGTATAGGTCAAAATTGTAGAATTTTCGCATCGGATTGTAATCTAATTTTAAAGATATAAACTATTTTTAGTGGCGAAGGCGAAAGAGATTGTTTCACCGTTTTACTCTGCTGTTCTCCGTTATCGGCTTTGTGCCTGCTACGTTGATTCAGCTGCCTGAGTTCTTGAATGTACTCGAAATTGGGCGTCAACTTCCCGTTGGACGCGATAATGGCGCCATGCACGGCGGGGCTAAAGTTGTGCTCGTCTAGCGGCCTTTTCGCGTCCGACTGTATGATGTCCAAGGCGTATGGATACAAAAGGTTGCCAAAGAAATCTGTCGCTTCCCTCGGCAGTTGTGTGGGCATATTGTCGATCGAGCAAACCAACACGCCCGGGCCCTTGAAGGACTTCGTGTCTTTGTTCCGGTCGGCATCGTACAAGCAAAATGGCGTGTCGATCGTCGTGCACTCGTTCATGAACCTTGCGTAAAAAATCAACAATTATATAATTCTAATCATCTCATTGTTATTGAAAAACGAGATAAATTAAAGAGCACAATCCATATCATAATTATCTAATTGGAAACTTTTACGTTTACAAGGAAACAGTATACAATCCCTGATGAAAATTATTCTCAGAATTTTTATATAATTTTTTGTATTTTTTATGGAAATTTCAGAATTTTTCAATAAGTTTATAATTTTTAAGGAAAATGTTTCAGATTTTTTATACAAATTGGTACATTTTTCAAAAGTGCTGAGAAAGTTTATATCTTTTCTAGAATTTTCCATATGTGCCCAGTGAGAAATGATTCGTCGATCGACGTCGAAATGATGTCGAATCGATGTCGTTTCGACATGATCGACGAATCCTTTCTCACTGGGAATCTGAAATATTCTGAGAGTTCTCATCTTAATAATTTCAGATATCGTAATCTCTTATAAGATTTGCAACAGTTTAAGATATTTTTCAGAAATTAAAAAATGAAAAATCTTAGAAATAGAATTTTTTAGAATATTCACATAGAGGAAAGTCCTCTATTATGAGATAAGATTGTAATGTGAGATAGTAGATTTTCAAGGTCCAAATTCGATCTCAAATCTTTTGTCGCAACGATTACACGACCTAACAATCACTTTACCACTGAATAGATTTCACTCTAAGGGTAATACAATTCATGGTGGAACCAACAGACGATGCCTATTAATTTAGCAGAAACTCCGCTATCTCATATTAGGAGCCTATCGCACACATAATAGGGGACTTTCCTCTATATGAAAAATTCTGAGAAAAGAAGTAGGCTTTCTCAGTATTTCTGAAATCAGTGTGTGAATTTGTACAAAAATTCCGAGAAAAATCTTTACCAGAGATGCCAACAGTGTTTTGATGCTATTATAAATTTTCATTGCATAATTATAAATTGTCATATTATTTATGAATTATAAAATATGATAATCGTCTAATTATAACAAGTATACCGTCATAATAATAATAAACATATTATTGTTTATTATAATAAATATAATTGGTAAATGATATAGGTGCAGAATTTTACAGCCGCCGGAGACTCTTCCTAACAAACCCCATACAGCACGGATAGTTGCAATTACATTGCAGAAACTTTGCAATCTTGCAGAGACATTGCAGGGATATAAAATGGCAAACTTTCGATAGCAATATTGCAGCAATGTTTCAAAAATAATAAAAATACTATATTTTCTATTTAAAAAATTTTTCTAATTACGAGAATTTTCTAATGTTATTTTCGTTGATACCAATAATGCGCGAATTACTAAGTACTTGATCAGTGCGGTGTTGCTCGCAATCTCCATCTATTGCGAAGCGACATAATTTCCTTAGGTTGCTTCGCAATAGCTTGCTGTGTATTGAAAAAGGCCCGGATGCATATGTAATTAGTAAATTCTCCGCTTATGTGCAACAACAACAAATTATTCCAAAAATATTGCTATAACGTTGCACTGCAATCTCTCTGAGGGCGGACATTTCAACGTTGCTGCAATCCTCTAGAAACGTTGCAGCAATGTTGCGCAACGTTGCTGCAATATTGCAATCTTGCAATGTAACATTTCTGCAATCTTCCTGCAATCTTTCTGTGCTGTGTGGGACGCGAGTGCACGTACTCGATGCTGCCGCCCGGATCCGCAGATATATCGCAGATACCGAGCATCCGGTGCGGTAGAGCGGGCGCGCCGACGCTTATCGGCAGCCAAGGTGTATTAGCGGGCCTGAGGAGGTACTTTGCGTCCGGGATCGTTAACAGCTTCGGTGAATCCACCGCCCAGTATATGCCGTTGATGATGACCGAGGCGTATGGCGCTATCTTTTTGCTGAAAGTGGAGATGTACAGCTCTGGATGCTGGTCGTACTCCTCGGGATCGAAACCGCCGCCCTCCTTCCTCTCCAGGTGATGCCTGCGCCGCACCTCGCAGCCGTATATCTTCGTCGTATCTGGCACGATTTGAAGAAGAATATAGATATCGAATACCCGATAAGAGATACCGCTGTGATAAATATTTTTGTTTACTCTACACGACGGTGGATTCCACGAGTCTTGTGCAAAGAATTTTATCGTGGAAAAAAAGAGAAGAGAGAGAGATATACACAGTGATGCAACAGTGGCGAGAAAATTGAGACACGCCTTCCGATCGCGAAGCTATGAAGACTAATAAAAATCGTACAACGCGATATAATGATTGTCCAATAATTATTTCATGTCAAACAATGTAAACTGAACGGCGAGTAAAAGTGTTCGCCGATAAAGAAATCGTGAAAGCCGCTTCCAGGTTTTCTAGAAGACGGTTTTACAGATGTTTTGACAGAGGAGCAAAGCAGTTCTCCGCGTATTTTCTAATTTTGAAAACAAATTTACAGTTTTATTTACCACTCGAAATCTGTATTTTAAAAAAGCGGAGAACCATTTGGTCTCTTTATTAATCAGACGTCGACTGTAAAACTTTCGAGTCATTCTGTAAAATCATTTTCAAGAAAAATTGAAAGCGGTTTTGATATGTAATATTCTGCGATTCAAAGAAACCCCGAGAAATCGGGCGAAAAGATATGAGTTTCGGAATTGGCTCGGATGACGATTATAATGTTTGCGAGATGACATAAAAAGCGATAAGACGTGCCGCGAGTTGCGAAACGCCGGCGCCGTCGCCGCGGGTTGCAACATACCGCCGTGCTCGGCGACCTTCCGCAGCATTTCGGGCGGCACGTATTCGTGGGGCAGCTCCTGGAAGACCTCTTGGCCACCCTGACTAACGTTGCCGCTGCCCGTAAAGACGAAGGTCAACGGGCCGATCGACTTCGGCATGGCGCCCAGCGCGATCTCGTATCCCGCGCCACGGATCGCCTGGCGTGCCATAGCCGAGTCCCTATAATTATGCGCCGGTCCGATGTGCTAATCAAACGATCATTGCGATTAATCAATTGGCCTGATATTTTCTACGAGTCAGCAATAGTGCTAGATCTCATTCATCTCTTGCGCGCGGTTCTTGATAATTGCTTGTCGCATGCACCTAGTTTATTTTATTTTTTTCACTACTGAAGGAGGCGGAGGGATAGAATAAACAACACGTTATCGATTAGATAATACCTCCTTAACGATTACTTAATACCACGAGATGACATTTATCTACGTTTTCATGGAATTTTTATGTTACAAAGATAACAGAAATGGGTGATTCTAAATTTTTATACACATATATAAAGAAAAGCGAAGAAGACTCAACTCGTTTATGCTAAATAAGTAAGTAAATGTACACATGACAAAAACGAACAAAACTAGATATTAGGACAAGACGATAATAAATTAATTGAACGAATCCAATGGTTAAGTTTCAACATAACATTAAATTTAGCTCAACGGCAATTCCAAGGTAAAACGAAACGTTTATAATCGGTTCCAGAATATATAAGCATACCATGAACGGAGTATGGTGACCCAAGGCTAGCAGCCTCAGGCCCAAACCGTGAAGTATGTTCACCATACCGGCGACCCCGGCGTATTTGCCAAAAGCCACCACTCTCTGGCCATTCGCATCCGTGAGCTTCTCGTAGTCTAAAAGACGTATATTCTTCTCGAGGAGCGCGTCCAGGAGAGGCATATTACTCTCCTGGGCTTTGATGGTGTGCGAGAAGCAGCAGTACGTCTTGTTGGGTATCAGCTGGTCCACGGGTACCTGCTTGACGCCGAAGATGACGGAAGCTGAGCTGATGTCCTCCTGCAGCAGGGCGCCTGCTGCCTGGTAGGCCTGGGCGGGATACGCCCTTCGGTTGCTGGGCTGCACAATTACCTTCACGCCCGACCTCACGAGGCGACGTACGTTCGCTGGAGCTAGCGGTGCCCTCCTCTCCCATACTGATTGATCCTCTCGTCTTATAGCTATTATTTTGCCCTTAAGATTCTAAAAAGATTTCATGACAAAGGAACGCACAGCTAAAATATGCTTTACGCGCGTCAGTGCGACGATTCGTTTAAGAAACACCTGCTTCCTCAAATGGCATAGCCCCACACAGCACTTGTGTCAGAAAGATCTCCTCAAGATGTCTTTTTAAAGATAACTTTTTGAGTAATGAAAAATAGATGTCTACCAGATAAATATATTAAGATGTTATAAGAGGTCCAAAAGATATCTTGTTTGAGAGATTTCTTATATAAGATATCTGAAAGATATATTTTCAAGAAAATTTAATAAATCTCTTCAAATCGACATTAAAATGTCATCTTAAAAACGACTTCTTTAAGCTATCTTTCAAAAAAGCTCTTTATGGTATTTTACTTATGATGTTTATTTAATGTTAATATGGGAAAAATGTCAAAGTTCCCGCTAGAGGGACGCGTGGCATAGTAATTTCTCGTAAAGAAAAACCCACAAGTGATATTATAAATTGATACACCCGCATGAAAGTTTTTATCTTTTCTCTGATGTTAAAGTGAGTTCTTTTACCCCATACAGCACCAAACCTTTCAGAAACATTTCAGAAACATTGCAACATTGCAATGTAATATTGTAGAGACGATTCAGAGACATTCAATTGTAATATTTCGCCGACAATGTTTCAGTAACCTTGTAGAAATATTATAAAGTTTGTAAAATATATTTGTAACGTATATTATGATATTCTTTAGATTTTTCTAATTTATATTATTTCTCATATATTCCAAACGCAGCCTAATAGCATGTATAGCAACGCTACTTGATAGTCTCGTAATTTCCGATATTGCCGGTATCGGTCTTCTTCGTCCACGTTGTCCATGTTCAAAGTGTATCTTCGCGACCTCCAACGTGTCTCTTAACGATATCACTCTAATCCACGGTAATATCTATTCCTATATAAATATATTAAAATAAACCACAAATTTGATAATTTTCTAACATGTAAAGTACTTCAGATTTTAATAGATGAAGTTTGAGAATATATGACATCCGATAAGAATAAGATAAGGATAAGAAAAAATGTTGCAAATTTTTCTTATACACTGGTCAAAAAAATTAACGCAACAAGTTTACATCAAAATTTCGCGAATTTCAAATAAGCGTAACTTCGCGAAAACTGGTCGAATTGAAAAGTTTTTTTTCATTTTATAGGGCAAAGCCTCTGCTTTAAGAAGCTCTTATTGGAATTTGTATTCACTCTTCCCATTTCCCGGAACTTTCTCAAAATCAAGATCATGTTTTTTTCTCTAAAAAATTGCACACTTTGACGCACTGTACGGAGTGTAATAATTTTTCTTCGCCAGTTCTGCTTACGGTATCAAAAAGTGTATACTTTTCTCTTCAATTTAAAAAAAAAGAAGTTTCTACGATTTTTTTCGCCAAATCACAGTGTATATATCTCTTGGGTGTCTTTACATTCTCAAATTTTATTTATTAGGTTGTTCGAAAAGTTCGTTTCAAATTTCCCACGTATTGTACATATACAGGAAATTTAAAACAAGCTTTCCGAACAACCTATTAAAATCTTAAGTATCCTGTATATTTATATAAATAACGCATAATAAAATCAATATTACAAATACATTGCACGTGTCATTGTTGCAATGTTACATTGTAATATATCTGAGGGAGGACATTTCAATGATGCTTCAAGCTTGCAGCAACATTGCTGAAACATTTCGCAACCTCCATGCAATGTTACAATGTTGCAGTAAATAAAGGTGTATGCGATGTTTCTGTAGTCTTCGGTGCTGTATGGGACTATACGATCTCTTATCTACACTCGTATGATTTTCCTTCACACTATTTCTATCCTTTACACTGTCAAAAATTTCCTTTAAACTGCTTTTAAACAATGTCTCACCAAAGGCTTGGCGTTTTAAACATCTCAGAATATATGTCTTATTGACATTATATAAACATGAATTTAAAGATATCTAGTTTGAGATGTAATATTGATCTCAAAAAATTTTTTTAGATGACTTTGAAAGAAGTCTTTTATTTCTCTGCAAGTGGCGCATAAGAGCCCTTTCTGACTTCATTATATTGTCTTTCTGAAGGATGTCGAAATCTTAAATGAGAGAACATTGAGAAATCGTTTTGTTATCAGCTTGCTGTGTGGAAGGTAATCATTAAGAAGTAAAAGAAATTCACTTTTTAAATTCTTTATGAACTGTGTTCGAACTGAACTCCAAAAAAATTCCTTTCCAGTGCGAACTTTTATAAAACAAAGTAGCACAAAAGGAATTCTGAAAGTGAATTTTTTTTCAACACTTAAGAAAGTTTTCAAAACAGAAACGGAATGAGAAAAGAATTTACTTTCTAAGTCGGGAAATGAAGAATTCTTTTTGGATTCTCTTTTTGCTGTCTGGGTACATATTCGGATCACCGGACGTTTAATTTGAGGGTCAACGGAAGAAAAGGATAAAGAAATTATTTTATTCACGGCTCGATTTCGGAAACGAAGGAAGATCGAACTTTCAATAAAATTTAATCAACGTTTTCTCTCATGCCCACGTAATTTCCGCAAGAACGTACGATCTGTCAGTCATCGGCTCGTGATCGATTATACACCATCGAAATTATGCCACGTGGAACGCATTGTTTCGAACGTGGCTAGATGCTTACGCTGATACATCTGGCGTTATGGGTGACAGCACGAGTCACGGCGGTCAGCAGATGACGTGATTCACGTCCAGCCTTGATCAACCCCAACATCCGCATTACACCTTGGTCGATGCTGATTTAGCAGCAGCGGTGTAAAGGTCACTCTTGTCGAGAGGAATCCACCAGTTGAAACCGATTCACGGCGATCGCGACGACTGGAATGACACAAATCTCGCTTGTGTGTTCAAACTGTTATTAAATGTTTCCACTGTGTTGGCAATATATTACTGTGCTGCACTACACGTATGTGTTTGTTGGCTGTTGGGTCAACGAGAATGTCAGAAAGTATTGCAAAATCGTCGATAAGCCCGCAGCCATGCTCTTATCAACACCGTAAGACCCTCTGACCGTACTGGCGGTACTATTGAAAGGAGCTTACGGTGCACTACGGAAAAATCAGGTTTTCTTTTCACGCGCGCGTTTATCGCTGCCGGTCTGATAATGACGACACGCGCACACCAAGCGTACAATCGTAAACAATAGACTTGTCAAGCGTATTAAGCTAGTATCCCCAACAGTTCGCCTTAATCAACCTATTTGAAGAGAGCATGGAGTCGAGACAAAAAGCCTTTGCAATTTCGTAAAACTTTTATATACAGGTACAGCTTCGTGGAGTCATTACAGAGAACGGCATTGTGTAACTGAACAAACGCTGTACACATGTAATCTCGAACAATCGTGAACAACTAGATGCCTCATGTGTGCACTGATATCAGTTGGATTGCGCCTTGATTGATAAATACATTTTGTTCTTGATAGTTTGCTTGGTAGGATTTATCTTCTTCAGTATTTGAGTCATAATGTTGACAAGTTGCTCGGATGTGAGGCCAGTTTTCTTGGATTTAAATTTCTGCAACAGCTCGGTCGTCGTCATCGGCTTGCGCATTAAGTATCGCCTCACTGCATCCTCCGTGATTCCCGATTCGCTGAAAGATATAAAACAATTACAATTATAAAAAATACAACTAGCGCACGCTTGTACATTGTCTAACGCAAAAGCAGACATACTTCGCCCCCGGTATATACGACGTTACTGGAACCAGGTTGAAATTATCGAGTTTCAATTTTTTCGCTTGCGACAAATCGGGAGAGCCAGATTGCTTTCTCTTGAGAGAATCCGAGACACCGGACGTTGCAGGTGTTGGCGTCGAGCATCTTGAACTATGTGCACTGTTCGGTTTCTTGTTGTCTTTTAATGTTGTATCGGAATCCGAATCCGAGTCGCTGGAGAAATCGCTAGACGAATCCTTTCCCGACACTGATTTCTTCTGATCCTTTTTCTTGGCTTTCTTCTTCTTCTTCTTGTCCTTCCTTTTGTCCATTTCTTTACCAAGCTTGTCCTTATCCTGAAACAAAGTACATTAGAAATATGGGACAAAGTAGTTAGCGAACAATGATAAATGCGGTGGAATAATTCACGTCGTTTAAAGAATACGATGCAACATGTGCACAATGTACATGTGTTTATCAAGGCAAATGTCATAATGTTATGTTACTTTATCGTCCTTTTCTTTTCCTTCCTCGTCTTCGTCCTTATCTTCTTCTCCGTCCTTCTTATCTGTTTGTTCCTCGTCGTCTTCGTCTTCGTCAGATGCGAGCAATTTCCTCAACGCGTCCTCTTCCGCGACAGACTTCTGTTGATCGTCCGATTCGGAATCGGAGGAATCAGAAATATAATCGCATTCTTTTCCCTCCTCATCGCCGTCGTCGCTCTCCTCGAACGCCTCATCGTCCGAGACATTTTTCTTCTTCTTCTTCTTCTTTTGTTCATCTGGGATATTCAATTAAACTATACAGTGTATCCGTCTGTAATACACAATTAGTATAGAAAAGTCCTCTATTATGAAATAGCAGGTTTTCAACATCCAAATTCAATCGCAAATCTTTTTTGCAACGAATACACAATCCAACAATGAATTCTCCACTAAACAGATTTCACGGGCAATAAATTCACAATGGAATCAACCGAAGATGCCTATTAATTTCACAGAACCCCGCTATCCCATATTAGGATCCTATCTCATAATAAAAATTAATATGTGAAGTTGTAGACAATCACGTTCGTTACCCTTGTCCTTCTTGTTATTTTTTCCATCCTCCTCCTCCTCAGAGCCCTTCTTAGTCTCGTCCTCGTCGCTGCCCGACTCATCGTCGTCGCTGTCCATCCACTCGTCCATCTCCGAAATCTTCAGTTCCTTCTCCTTCTTACCCGGTTTCTTGCCCTTCCCAACTTCAACCAACTCTTCCTCGTCCCCGCCATCCTCATCGTTCCTCAATCTCTTGCGCAGCATCAGCGAGAAGTAATTCATCACCTTATTTCTACGACTGAACTCCTGCTCCGCCTCCTCGGCGCTGAGTGCCTTGTACCTCTGAATCGGCTGAAAATTATACCTATACGAGGAAGTGTGACTTTTGAGTATTCATCAGTGAATTATCCAATACACAACGCCTACCATTCGTGTAAAGGAAACGCTTCTATGGCGCCGTCAGCAGCATGCGTGAAGACATAGTAAGCAGCATTTTCGCTGACTCCCCCCTCCCGGATGCCTTTGAACTTCTTCCCAGTTTTTCCACCCGACTTCAAAATCCACGGCTGATCCTCCGGCTTGTACTTTCTGCTGGTGATACCGTATTTCTTTCTCCTGGCTTCCTCCCTGGCGTCACGCCCAAACTCGGATCCGGCGCCGAACTTGGGCATTTCCTCTTCTATGCCCTTGTACTCCTTCATATTGTTCTCCCGTTCCATCTTCACTTGAGTCCACTTTGAGAAATCTACGTTCAACGTCGCGTTGAACCTCATGACATTGTGCTTCTTCTTGCTATTTCTAAAAGAGCCCACAGTAAATCGACCTCGACTTAATGCCTGTTGCAATGACGTAAATGAAGGAACAATGGGAGTGTCGTGCGTCGTCTACAATGCGTGCGGTAAACCTGAAGTAAGGAGTAGAAGTAAGGAAAGAAATCAGTTTTACTTCTTACTCCTACTTGAGCTCGATACTCACTCTGGGCGAGTCAGAACGCCATCGGCCAGTGTTATTCTGCCTGTACCCACACAGCATAGAAAGATTGCAAGAATGTTACATTGCAAGATTGCAATATCGCAGCAACGTTGCGCAACATTGCTGCAACGTTTCTGGAGGATTGCAGCAACGTTGAAATGTCCGCCCTCAGAAAGATTGCAGTGCAACATTATAGCAATATTTTTGGAATAATTGTTGTTGTACATAAGCAGAGAATTTACTAATTACATATGCATCCGGGCCTTTTTCAATACACAGCAAGCTATTACGAAGCAACCTAAGGAGATTATGTCGCTTCACAATAGATGGAGATTGCGAGTAACACCGCACTGATCAAGTACTTAATAATTCGCGCATTATTGGTATCAATGAAAATAACATAAAATTCTCGTAATTAGAAACATTTTTTAAATAGAAAATATAGTATTTTCATTATTTTTGAAACATTGCTGCAATATTGCTATCGAAAGTTTGCAATTTTATATTTCTGCAATGTCTCTGCAATGTCTCTGCAAGATTGCACTGCAATCTGCAAGATTGCAACGTTTCTGCAATGTAACTGCAACCATCTGTGCTGTATGGGTAGTTTAGTTTCCTTACACCAAGAGCTAAAGGTGACTGTTCTTTCTCACTCCTTATGCCAGGCTTAGCCTAATATTACATTCAAACGTGTCAATTGACTGCGGAATAGATCATTTCAAGAGACCCGAGGACTTTTCTATAGTCAATCAACACGCTTGAACATTTTGTCGTGCGACAAATGCAATACTAGCCATATTCCACGCGTTATAGACAATGCGTTGAACGATACTAACTTTGGTACTCGAATGCTGAATTCCTGTACCGATGGCGCAACGGCAGGCTGGAAAGATATATAATGTATGCATGTAATATTAGTATAAAATATATAATATTAAAAATGACATAATTCAATCTCTAATGTCCATTTCTACCAGTGCAGCTTAACCTTGATCTCGGTTCAAGTTACTTTTTATCTTTTTCTAGTTTCTGGAATTGGAGAAAAGGACTTAGTTGGATCGGAATTAAAATTAATCTGCACTGGTAGAAACGGGGCGTACGAGAATAACGCGCGTTCTCCTCGCGTACACAATTACAGTAACATAATCTATTCCACTGATGCAGCCTGAAACTTGTTAAACTCACCTTCGAAACTGTACTTGAATTCATGTCGTTACTTGCTAGAAACTTTCACGATTTAACACTGCGGTTTAACGATTTAAAGGAATGTGTTCTTGACTTGTCCGGAATACAACATGTACCGTTACAGCGAGATCAGACTTCAGAGGCTGAACGGCTCAACGGCTCAACGGCTCAACAAGCTATGACACTTGACAGTCATAGAGCTATTACAGATAGAGGGAAGTAGGTATGGGACGACGTGTAAGCGCATGCGATAGTGGGATAAAAAGAGAACGTTGCAATAGAGGCCGGTGTGTCACTGTCTAACAGTCACGCGCATGCGCGTAACGTGTGCGCTTGTAGGCAGAGTGTGTCTCTTTCTTTCTTATAAAAGCATCTGGAAAGAGAAAGATACGCTTTGAACTAGGCAGTTAGGATGGTTAGGCATTAATGACGCCGTGTGTATATAGTAATTACAAACTAATTTGCAAAAGTCAGAACAAATTATTCATATATTTTTACAGATATTATAGTAAAAGACTATATGTTAAGTAATTTGTTTTATAAATTTTTATCTTTATTTAATATTATGTATAAAATAAATGTACTGGAAGTTAATTGTTTTAATATTATTTCATATAAAATTATACTTTTTGTCCACTTTACAACGCTTTCTGTAAACTTTACAGCCAAAATAATTTTTTTACTTTTGTCAGCATACTTATTAAATAATAATAATAAAATAATACAGAAGAATGGCTCTATGATAATAAATGTATTTATTTTCGTATAAAGTAATAAACAATTAAATTATGAAATAACATTCATACTAATACAATTCAATTGTTTCTTATTGTATATAAATATATTATCTGTATTTGAAAACATTTACATAGTATTATCTGTATTTGAAAACATTTACGCTAATTATGATGTATTATCACATTTTTACTTATTATCTATTCTTAAATCTAAATCAATTAAGTATGTAATAATAATGCACTCAAACTTATTTACTGTCC
>NW_011967088.1:112472-131699 GCF_000949405.1 Vollenhovia emeryi
TTGGATGTCGTAAGTCGTGTCGGAAGAAATTGACCAATCACAGTTCATTACACGACTTACGACATCCAATGTAGACCCAGCCTTACTGACTTTACTGGCGTGCGAAAAACGCAGCACCAGTAATTTTCATTGCTACCAACTATACTGTTTTCACTGGCAGTAACTAAATCCATTTTCGAACACATCCAGTACCGACCAGTATTCTCAATCGGTCCGGATTTTGCACGCATGCGCGGCGAATGCATCGGGGGCGACGTCCCATAGGCCCGGTTTCACCAACGCGAGTTAGGATTCGCTCATACTTGACGCCGACTGAACGTATTTTTAAATAACTCCTATATGCAATCGTTTGTATTTTGTATGTAGACGTTTGTAGTGCAATTAGAAAAGTTTGTGAGTCATTCGTTTGTTTGTAATTAATTAATTATTTTTCCACCGTATACTTAGCGCCAATAGATAAATTAGATAAAGTTTTTATATGGAATCGTTGGTATTTCGTATGAAGACGTTTGTAGTGCAATTAAAAAGGTTTGTGAGTGATCCAGATAATTTTAATCAAATATTTATTAAATAGAAGTTAGCCGGATTCAAAATTTCATATCTATGATGCTGAATGATTTAAGACATAAGAGGCCTGTTCTTTATTACTGCACTACTGAACTAGTGCAATAAGTTAAAATGAAACAAATAGATTACCTCTCATTCCAACTCATTGCACCAGTGTGCACTAGCAGCAATAAAAAACAGACCCAAGAATTGCTTGTCACGCCATTTCAGGATGTTTAGACCGAGGGGTTGTGAAAATAAAAATTTTAATATAAGCGTTGTGTTATCCCATACAGCACAAATTGTTACAGAAAGGTTTCAGAAAGGTTTCAAAATTATTTCAATATTTCACATTTCATGCTCAACATTTCTGACAAAATTCTGCAATATGTCATATGAAATGATGCAACAGAAATGTTTCAGAAATCTATCATATGCAATAAATTTGAAAAAGTAATGCGAATATTACAGAAAGATTTTTCTTGCTTTTTTAGTCACATATATGGAACGTTGAAATGCTTGCCGCGTGGCAAAAGACAATACGGTAGCCAATCAACTTACAACTTTTGTAAAAGTATAATAAAGCATAATGATTGACTACTGCGTCATTTTTTAAAATTTCAAAATATTGAAATAATTTTGAAATCTTTCTGGAAGCTTTCTGTAACAATTTGTGCTGTATGGGTACAAGCAGTCGCTTAATGTAAAGCTAACAGAGTTGATAAAAAACCTGCGATAAAGAACATTCCGTTGCGGAAAAACATTTAAAAAACACTTAAAATAACTTAATATGATAAAATAAAATTTCTAAAGCATTTGAAATTTATTTTAATAAGAGTTTATTAATCAGCTTGCGCAAAATATTATAAAAAACGTTAACACAAATATTTCAATTAGTCTTCAGTATTATTATTATTATTATTTCAAAAAGATTTTAGTAACTTTTTAGCAATATTTCAGAAAAGCCGCAAATTTCTTAGGGCCGATTGTTTTAGAGTGTTAGGTTAGGTAGCTTACCTGATGGTTAAAAAGTATAGTATATGTAACACATACTATTATATGCTTTTTAACTATCAGAGGTAAGCTACCTAACACTTGGAAAAACCGGCTTTCAGTAATTTTTCAGAAACCTTTCTATAAAGTTTCAAGTGTAAGAATCGCGGACATTTTACTGTTTCATAGCTGTCTCAGAGCTATTGCAGAAACATTTTGCGATATCTCTGAAATATTTCTAAAAGATTTTTGTAACCTTACAGAAACCTTTCTATAAGCTTTCAAGTGTAAGAATCGCGGACATTTTACTGTTCCAGAGCTGTCTCAGAGCTATTGCAGAAACATTTTGCAATATTTATGAAACGTTTCAATTTATCACATGAAATATTTCTGAAATATTTCTGAAAGGTTTTTGTGCTGTATGGGATATTTATGGATAATATAATTGTTCCATAAATCGCCTGTAAACTGCAATAACAACTACATCTGAGAAATTCGATATGTCTACTCAGACTCAAAGGTAAATACTTAGTTCAAGAAAATTAATTTATATGAGTTGTTTTTGTTTTGATTATATTAATCATTATTTGCAAATGTGGTTATTTCTTCGCCAGTATGTTAATTAATAAATTAATACAGCTGTTTTGACGTATCTGGCTTTTTATTCACGTTGTTACATTAACGACGTTTCGATCGTGAATTAAGTACGATCCTCTTCAGCTAGGTTTATAGAGAGACGAACAAGAGCCAAACATTAGCTCGACCGTTGTGACAGCAAAAAGTTGAATCTATGAAAAGCAATGTTCGTCAAAATGAAGTACAAGTAAAAAATTTTTTTTCCAATTTAAGAGCATCTATGTGGAATTGTATCGAGCACGAAATCAGGCGAAACATCCGCACCACACAATAGTTTAAACCTTTCTGTAACAATTTGTGTTGTATGGGTACAAGCAGTCGCTTAATGTAAAGCTAACAGAGTTGATAAAAAACCTGCGATAAAGAATCATCCATTGCGGAAAAATATTTAAAAAATTAGGCCCGATATCTCAAAATTTACGGAAGTTAGAGCAACCACGAACATTCAAATCCGCACATACACACACACACACATACACACATACACACATACGGACATTTTGTAAAAATGTAATTTTTGGACGTTTTAAAACTTTTTAAACATTTCCCAAAGAAAACTGGAAAAAAAATTTTCACGAAAACCTGATGGTTAAAAAGTATAGTATACGTAACACATACTATATGTATATGCTTTTTAACTATCAGAGGTAAGCTACTTGGAAAAACCGACTTTTAGTAATTTTTCAGAAACCCTTCTATTAAGTTTCAAGTGTAAGAATCGCGGACATTTTATTGTTTCATAGCTGTCTCAGAGCAATTGCAGAAACATTTTGCGATATTTCTGAAATATTTCTAAAAAATTTTTGTAACCTTACAGAAATCTTTCTATAAGCTTTCAAGTGTAAGAATCGCGGACATTTTACTGTTCCAGAGCTGTCTCAGAGCTATTGCAGAAACATTTTGCAATATTTATGAAACGTTTCAATCTATCACATGAAATATTTCTGAAATATTTCTGAAAGGTTTTTGTGCTGTATGGGTTGTACTTTATTTTGTCGAACATTGCTTTTCATCGATTCAACTTTTTGCTGTCACATAACGGTCGAGCTAATGTTTGGCTCTTGTTCGTCTCTCTATAAACCTATTAGCTGAAGAGGATCGTAATTCACGATCGAAACGTCGTTAATGTAACAACGTGAATAAAAAGCCAGATACGTCAAAACAGCTGTATTAATTTATTAATCATTATTTGTATATCATTATTTGTTAATCATTATTTGTATATCATTATTTGATTATATTAATCATTATTTATTATTATTTTATTTTTTATCATTATTTTTACGCAGACAAATGTTCCTGCAACTCTTCAGTCGACACAGTTATATGTATAACTAATATCCCACACAGCAAAACAAGTTTCAGAAAGCTTTCCGAAAGATAACTTGGAAACTAATATTGAAATGTAAAATTGAAATCATTCAGAAATATCTTTGAAACGTTTCATCAAAATCATATGTCATTGAAAGCTTTCCAAAAGATACCTTGGAAATTAATATTGAAATGTAACATTGAAATCGTTCAGAAGTAACGTTTGAAACGTTTTATCGAAATCATTTATGATCTTTCTCACTGAAATATTTCAGAAATATTACAAAACATTTCAGAGAAATATTTCGTACGTAATCTCTAAAACATATGTTATTGAAAGCTATCCAACATATAACTTGGAAATTAATAGCGAAATGTAAGATAGAAATCATTCAGAAATATTTCTGAAGCATTTCAGAAATATTTCCGAAGCATTTCAGAAATATTTCCAAAGCATTTCTGAAGTATTTCTGAAGCATTTCTGAAGTATTTCTGAAGCATTTCAGAAATATATATTTCCGACGCATTTCAAAAATATTTCCGAAGCATTTAAGAGATATTTCTGAAGCATTTCAGAAATATTTCAGAAACATTTATGATATCTCAGCTTCGCGGACATTTCATGTATCTGAAACATATGTCTGAAATATTTTTTTGAAAGGTTTCATATTTCATTGACAGCTTTTTGAGAGCTTTCTGAAATATTTCGATGCTGTGTGGGATATCTTGCAAATGACTATTAAACTAAATGACTCCTACACATATATCATAAAAAGTTACATTATTATTATAGCAAAATTATAGTACTGTAGTTTTGCAATATTTCCGGAATATAAATGCCATATTGCTGATATTGTTAATTTATGTTTCTAGAATGTTTCCGTAATGTTGCATTGCAATTTGCAACATTGATTGCAACATTGGGCTTGTTTTCTGTTCCTGCACTGGTGAACTAGTGCAGTAAGCTAGAATGAGAAAAAATATACTTGCCTTACTCCAATTTATTGCACTAGTTCACCAGTGCAGGAACAGAAAACAAGCCCATTGTTGCAATGTTGCTGCAATATTCTGTGCTGTATGGGCATTGTAACACGCGGGGTGTCGAAACGGGGAGGGATCGCGCTAATTTTCAAATTTGCAGAAACAATCGCGGGGGAGCGAACCGCGGTACAGGTCGAGGAGTGGATTCTCGCGCGCGCGGGGCGACCGGCTCGACCGGCCGTCGATGACGACAGCACCGGGGACACGTCGAGCCGGCGAGCCAATGCCGCCGTCGCTCCTCTGCGAACCGACTGGAGTACTTACTGTGCCCGCGCCTCGTCGGCGACAATTGAGATGGTCGCCTGCGGCCGGTAGTGCGTGGTCGCGCCCCGACATTCAGCGAGGGAACAAATTATAAATAACCGGGGATCCCGCATCCTCCTAGTAGACCCCCACGATTGCACCGGGTATGGCGCACCAACTGCTCTTCTCGGCCCGCAGGCTGGAGAGGCTGGTCCTGCAGTCCGCGCAGAAAGGTTATTTCGACACATTTCAGGTAGCGTAACCTAACCTATTCCTGTCCGCCGCTCGCCGCGTACTCGTGATATAACGCGTCGCGCCGGGGCAACCGACGACGACGGCGACGGCGACGACGTTCGCGCGCGAAAACGACCGCGGCGAACGTCATCGTCGCGGCTCGAGTCGCGGGACCATCACGTTGCGCAATTCCCTGCAACCGGTGCGTTCGCGTGTCACGTTGCAACGGGCTGTGACTCGTTCTCCGAATGGATATCGCATTTTCTGGAAAAAAATAAAAAGAAAAACATTCGCACCCCTGCGTTTCGCGCGTTTACATTACGACGTTGCGTAACGTAGCGCGCAATGTAACGTGTGGTTTGCGTCAGCTTCGCGACGGCTGCCTCCAGCTTTCGCGAAGAAACCGCGTGATCGAGGTGTAACGTGATTGAGTGCCTCGATTTACGCCAATCAGCGACACAGCGTGAGGCCGATGTTGCATTTGTTGTGCGACAAATCGGCACGGAGCAACGCAATAGCTTACGACAAAGACGAGAGCGTAAATGTAGATAGCGCACAAGCTTTGGCGTAAATGTAACGTCATATGTAATTGGAGATAAGTACGACTTACGCCACAGCTTGTGCGCCAATTTGCGTTTACGCTTACGTCTTTGTCATGAGCCGCTACGTTACTTCGTGCTCTGACCCTAAAGGCCTGTGTCCACAATGCTAGAACTTGGTCCAAGTTCTATTTCGAGAAATGTGTAGTCAATCAACTTGCAGCTTTTATGGAATAGCTGCAGGTTGATTGGCTACACATTTCTTGAAATTAGAACTTGGACCAAGTTCTAGCATCATGGACACAGGCCTTTACGCTAATTTATTGCACTAGTTCACTAGTGTAGCAACAAAAAAACAAGCCTAGAGTCTGTAAAATGTACACTGTCAACAGATTATCAGCAGAAACCGAGCAGATCCAGTTATATGAGCAGATTTTCTTGCATTTCTGCTGACACGCTGGTAACATATCAAATATATCCTGTGTGCAATCTGCAGTCTTTCTGTCTTCAAAATTTGTAGCGGGCATTTGACCGAAATCTGTTCCGGCAGATTTGGCCAATTGGCAAACAATGAGACAAAACGATTCGCTAGGGATTTGAATCGGGGGATGAGTGTGATTGAATGTACATGTAATTGAAGAATAGCGACGCGATGCATTTTTGCATTGCATTTCTGTCGTTGGAACAAAAGGATTAAGCTGAAGCGTATTCTTCCAGCTGAGACGCCACTTGTCGCTACTGAAAAATAGCACGACGTTGTCCGCTATCGAGCAAGTGCAGCAGAAGTGGAGATTATTTTGTAAGGAGCCACCGAAAGGATTCGAAAAGTTCTTCAAGCCAGGTTTGCTATTTTCATTTGTCTAACTTGTAATCTCACATCGAATTGTATAGAAGAAATTGCGTTGCAGGTGAAGGTAAAAGTGGTAAAAACGCTGGCAAAAATGCTGAGAAGAAGACAGAAGAAACAAATAAAAGGGCTGAGACGAAGACAGAAGAAACAAGTAAAAAGACTGAGACGAAGAAACCACCTCCGTCTTCGTCCTCCTCTTCGTCTTCCTCTACCTCGTCCGGTTCCAAGGAGTCGAGCTTTCGGTGGATATCCAAGATTTTTGGAAACAACTCGGGAGGCAACCCACTCGAAGGCGGCGATAAGGAAAAAACATTCATGATTGCGGTTACGCTTGGAGTAGGCGCTTTGATCGCGATACTACTTAGCCAAGATATGAATCTGAAAGAGATTACATGGAGGGAGTTTATATATAAGTGAGGAAAACTTTTATTCCCTACAACTATATGTTTTACATCAATAGCATTAATAGGGAATGACAAGACAATACACAGATTCCAAAGCTACAAGTTAACGTGTTAATTAACTAACCGAGTAATCTTGTGAAAGTAACCGAAAGATCCTTGATATAGTAATTGCGTCTAAAATAATTTAACGCCATTTACTTTATTTCAGTTTTATTTTCTTTGTACCATGACATACATCGAATCAGTAGTACTTTGATGATTTAAGGTATTAATAAATAATTATTTCAAAGAATTTAAAGGACTCAGAGCCGTGCCAGGGTGGCAGTGTCTAAATATTCTATTCTAAGTTTATTGCGAAAAAATATCACCTCGGCCAGGTGATATTTTTTCGCAATAAACTTAGAATAGAATATTTAGACACTGCCACCCTGTCACGGCTCTGAGTCCTTTAAATTCTTTGAAATTTGTGTTTAACACATATGAGCCATACTAATTTATTAATAAATAACTTATACGTAACTTTAATATAAACAGGGTGCTCCCGGGTTAAATGGCCAAACTTGAAAGATGTATTTAGGACCTCAAAGCAAGAAAAATTTTCCTCTGGAAATATGCTCGTAAACGTTCCGTTCAAGAGATATTGACGTCTGAAGTTATGAACTTTTAGGAATGAATAATTTCGAAATATGACTATTTCTTTGATTCCGAATTCCTTGTCTGGTAAATATGGCTTCATCTGTCCATAAAATGTTTTGCGAGAATTGTAAATCATAAGTTGTTCGATTTAAAAACCAATCGCAAAACATTCAGTACGACGGAACTTTGTTTACGAAATCGAAGGTCATTGATAGGCTTTTATTTGCATGGTAAACAAAGCGTCGTGTCATCGTACTTAGTTCGTTGAATGCTTTCGTCGAATAAACTGGTATGAAGTGCCTGTTAATGATCTTCAATCATTAAAACGGAGGATAGTGCAGGCGTGTAACGAAATTACAGACGCACAATGTCAGTCAGCCACTCGTTCTGTCATCGATAGGTGCAATGCATGTCTCCAAGCTGGAGGCCATCATTTTAAACAAAACGTTTAATAATGAAATTTTTATTATTAAAAAGCAATAAAGAGGATAAATCTAAATTATTTCGAAATTATTCATTCCTAACAGTTCATAACTTCAGAAGTCAATATCTCGTGAACGGAACGTTTACGAGCATATTTCCAGAGGGAAATTTTTCTTTCTTTGAGGTCCTAAATACATCTTTCAAATTTGGCCATTTAATCCGGGAGCACCCTGTATATGGTATATTAATCTTTCATCTCTTGTCCTATAATATCTGTTTATATTTCTATCTATAAATCAGAAATAATTGATATTTATGATCATAAAATATATATACATTTGATTTTTCAGCTATTTAAATAAAGGTCTTGTCGAAAAGTTAGAGGTAATAAATAAGAAATGGGTGCGTATAAAGCTGTTACCCGGCTACACTGTCGATGGCTCGGTAAGTCCTTAATTATGAGATTTGCTGCCTTCTGAATTCCACGCTGGAACTTTTCTTGTTAATATCTCTTACAGGATACGTTATGGTTTAATATTGGAAGTACCGATACTTTTGAAAGAAATTTAGAAAACGCACAAATAGAATTAAACATGGGACCAGAAAATTATATTCCTGTGGTCTACAAAAATGAAATAGAGGGTTCAAATCTTCTGTCGTACTTGCCGCAGATTATTATGTGGGGTAAGCAGTTAATGTTAATCATTATTTGTTATTAATCTTGTAAATTGTTAGAGCAAGGCACTCTCATTATTTATACATATGTATGTACTGTGGCGGTTATTAAAAGTATCCTGTTTTAGGATTTCTCATTTTCTTAATACGAAGATCTGCGGAAGCGATGTCTGGTAAAGGAGGTAAAAGAGGCGGACTTTTTGGTAAAGTAATGGAATCAACTGCAAAACTAATAAACTCGAAAGACATAGGCGTACAATTTAAGTAAGTGGTACATATATGTATTTCGTTACGCGTATACATTCATATATTTAACCTGCGTGCAGGTTTGTTAGTAAATCTTATATTGCTTGATACTAGAGATGTAGCTGGATGTGAAGAAGCTAAAATCGAAATTATGGAGTTTGTCAATTTTCTAAAAAATCCGCAACAATACATAGATCTTGGAGCTAAGATTCCAAAGGGCGCCATGTTAACAGGTAATTAACCCTTTGAAGCATACATATACTTTTCCTTTCAGCCGATTTTTCTGAAACTTAATACTTCAGAGTTTTGTTTTCATCGCTGATTACGATTTTGGTGTTCGAATTACAAAATTTAAATGCAGATTTTCAGGCGCCACGTTGGATCCGCCATTATAAATTTTGTAAATCTGACCTCGTGTGTGATCAGCAATTTAAAAACTTCCGAGGTACCGAGTTTCAGATAAATCGATTGCATTTTTTGCAATTTCGACTCTTTAAATTAGATCGGCTATCTTGAATTTCCAAATTTTCCAATTTTGACTTCAGATAAAAGAAATCAGCGATCTTGATAACTCCCAGATACCTAGTTTCGGAATGTCGTTTATAGGAATAATTTTTTGACTACAGAATATCTTGTAGAAAATAATTTTTTTTAATTAAAATTTTGAGCTGCTATATTGAATTAATCATCGATAATTTTAGAATTTTGACTTCAGATTCAGAATTAGTAAACCCAAAAACCGAAATACGAAGTAGTAAAGACATCAGAGTGAAAGAAGTGTTGGACTTTTTAATTTCGGGAGGTATAACATATACGTATGTTACACCGTGCTTTTCAAAGGGTTAAAGTTTATATCAAATGTGTAAAGTTATATAAAATGTGTAATATTTAGTAGATAGTGAACTGCACTTTTTCATATAATTCTGTTCAAAACGTATCATTTAAAGTGCCATATGTTTTCTTCTTGCAGGGCCCCCTGGCACTGGTAAAACTTTATTAGCTAAAGCTACAGCTGGTGAAGCAAATGTACCTTTTATTACAGTATCAGGTTCAGAATTTCTGGAGATGTTTGTCGGTGTTGGTCCTTCGAGGGTGCGCGACATGTTCTCTATGGCGCGAAAACATGCACCGTGTATATTGTTTATCGATGAAATCGATGCGGTTGGACGAAAGAGAGGAGGTCGGAATTTTGGGGGACATTCTGAGCAAGAAAATACATTGAATCAGCTCTTGGTAGAGATGGATGGTACGTCGTAGTTTTAAATATGAAAGCGCCAAAGGTTGTCGAATTGTTTCTAACATTTTACTCAATTTTCTTTAAGGATTTAACACGACGACTAATGTGGTTGTATTGGCAGCTACTAACAGGATAGATATTTTAGACAAAGCGTTATTAAGACCTGGGAGATTCGATAGACAAATATATGTTCCTGCTCCGGATATCAAAGGACGAGCGTCTATTTTCAAAGTGCATTTAGCTCCTTTGAAAACGAACTTGGATAAGGCCGAGTTAGCGAGAAAAATGGCTGCCTTGACCCCTGGATTTACAGGTAATTGGACATTTTTGCAGAAATAATAAGGACAAGTGACAAAGTGTGTTGTACATTCAATGAAAATGCGATGAAGTCTATCACAACATCATATGAAAATTTTTTAGGGGCTGATATTGCAAATGTTTGCAATGAAGCAGCTCTGATTGCGGCGAGAGACTTGAATGATAATATTAAGTTTAAAAACTTCGAGCAAGCTATCGAGAGAGTAATTGCTGGGTTGGAGAAGAAAACCCAAGTATTACAACCGGAAGAGAAGAAGACGGTTGCGTATCATGAAGCTGGTCACGCTATAACTGGCTGGTTCTTAGAACATGCGGATCCACTTCTGAAGGTTGCCACATTTTGTCTACGTTTCACGACGAACGTTACAATGTTTTTAGTATTGGTATTAGTCAAGCTTTTGTATCAATCTCCATTAGGTGTCCATTATTCCACGAGGCAAAGGATTAGGATACGCTCAGTATTTGCCACGTGAGATGTTCCTTTACACGAAGGAACAGTTGTTCGATAGGATGTGTGTGCTGATCGGCGGACGAGCGTCGGAAGAAATCTTTTTCGGTCGCATAACTACAGGCGCTCATGATGACTTGCAGAAGGTATCGTCATGATTAACTGTAAAAGCAATAAGACAATGATGTCATACATGTACAGTACCGGCCAAAATTATATCACCTTTCGATTTCTTTAGCTGGTACTGTATACTACTTGGAAAAAGGTGAACACAGCCCTTAAAAGCAGTGTTATATTAAAAAGGAATAAATTAAATTGTCACAGTTTTAATGAAATGATTATCTTTGCAAAGTTAGAAAAACATGGTTTGCATCAAAAACCGACGAACTACAGCTTGCAAGTAACGAAAGGACTGGAATTCCTCGATTTTATTACTTTCAGCGTCTCATTTCGAATCTCTTCATGTATACAGGGTGTAACTAAAAAAACATATGGAACACACCATCAGATATAGCACAGGAATCCAAATCGGAAAGTCCTTGGCCATTTTTTGATCTGAGCTTTCCTTTCGTTGTTATACGGCGTTAAAGTTAGCTAATCAGCGCCTGTCGACAGCGGGAAAGCAGGGACGTAGCGAGACGGAATACGCTGCGGAAGCAGAACGACGGTGAACAGCGGAGCGGTTCAAGTTTTTTGATAGCGTACAATGAAAATAGTTAATCGATTAATTTCATCCATTATTCGTTTCTATTGATCAATTTCTTTTATTTCCTTCTCATGCTTTTGTAAACTTTTTAAGATTCCATATCGTTGGTGACTAATTTCAATACACAATGAAATATTATCAAGTAATCGGAGATCAAGTTAAAAAATGCTAAGTTTTAAGTTCGGAAACTGTTAAGTTCATATTAATAATATGAGGATTACAAAACAGGCATTAAATTATCCGTAAATTAATTATCCATAAATTAATCTCGCCGAAAATATAACTGAATGTTACATTTTCAGCGAGATTAATTTACGGGTAATTTATGGTATTTGAGGATTACAAAACAGTTTCCGAACTTAAAACTTACTATTTTTTAACTTGACCTTCGATTACTAATGATATTTTATTGTGTATTAAAATCAGTCACCAACGATATGGAAACTTAAAAAGTTTACAAAAGCACGAAAAGGAAATAAAAGAAATTGATCAATAGAAACGAATGATGGATGAAATTAATCAATTAACTATTTTCATTGTACGCTATCAAAAAACTTGAACCGCTCCGCTGTTCACCGTCGTTCTGCTTCCGCAGCGTATTCCGTCTCCCTACGTCCCTGCTTTCCCGCTGTAGACAGGCGCTGATTAGCTAACTTTAACACCGTATAACAACGAAAGGAAAGCTCAGATCAAAAATTGGCCAAGGACTTTTTTATTTGGATTTCTGTGCTACATCTGATGGCGTGTTCCATATATGTTTTTTTAGTTACACTCTGTATATTTCTACATATTTTTCATGCTATATGTTTTCACTGTGCTCTCTATAGTCTCCTCCGGGTATAAATTGTACTATTAACACAAACCTATGTTATTTTGGTTCAGCTGGAACTCATTAAATTTTTTGGTAGTGATGCTTCATGTTTCTGAAATAATTTAAATTAAAAGTCACTACCGTTCAATTATGAGAAAGAAAAATTGTAAATTGTCAGTAGAAAGACTTGTATATTGTACAAGTATTCGTGGTCAGAAGGTTAATTTTGGAAACTTATTAACCCTTAAACTACACACTATCTATCATATTTGAATCATACGCTACACATGGGGTCAATCTGACCCCCGCTAGTTTAAATAATTGCTGCAATGATACTATTCATTTTTTGATGTTGTAAAAAAATAGACATGTTATATTAACATTAACAAGTAGGATAAACTTGGTCCGAGCCATAAATAATGATTGCAATAATTGAAAACATTTTTAATGTAGAAAGAAGCTCAGAAAATGCCGTTTTTTTACTTAAAATTCAATAACTTTTTCATTTTTAATATTTTAACCTAATTTAACTGGATACTCTTGAAACAATGTTCTTTAAGATAAAAATAATTGCAATAGTGCACATTCTAAAAAGGTATTTACTTTGACAACCAAAGGTGTGATATTTCGGAAAAATGAAGGCACATTTTTACTGGTCATTACAATAAAAATTAATTATATTATTCGTCTTTTGCGGGTAAAAAGTTTTTTTTTACAAAATATATGGTAAATAAAGGTTGAATACATTATTTCAATACAGCATCTGGTGTATGCTCCGAGTTCTCAAATTATACGCCATCTAAAAGTATTATAATTTATTTTATAACTAATTTAAAAAATCACACGGTACTTGAATTAATACTTACATTTTTCTAGTTGAAATGCAGTAAAATTGAACAAAAAAAATATGAAAAAATTCCTCCCAATACTCGTACACTACACAGGGGGTCAGATTGACTCCAGCGTTTTGAAGCGTCTACTTTGAACGGCTGTCACTAGCACCTTGGGACCCACAACTAATGTGTAGTCTTAAAAAGGAAGACTTCAACTAACAACAAATGGCGCCATAAGTCCCAACTTCACATTTTATATAGGAGATATTTAAACACAAGCTTTTGTTGGGGTCTCCTAGACCCCGGGTGTAGTTTAAGGGTTAATTGTCTAATTACTCGTAATTTATAATTCAGACGAAAATACAGGGTATCCTTTTGTCATGCAGTGTATGTATGACGACAATTCTCAGAATCGAACTCGGATCTTTCACTTGACAAGTGATTTTTTGACACTGAGCCATTCAGTACCACAACATTTTGGCTATCTTATAATATATTTAATTATTATTATTTTTTTACTGAATATTTCCCATTACTTTTTGTAAGCTCACGCAATATGCGTATGGACAAATTACACAATACGGCATGAGCGAGAAGATTGGAAACGTTAGTTTTCAAATGCCGAGTTCAGGAGAAATGGTCTTCGATAAGCCGTACTCGGAACACACAGCGCAGCTTGTCGACAATGAGGTGCGAGAGTTGATCGATAGGGCGCATAAGCGAACACTAGCTCTTTTAAAAGAACACAAAGAAGATGTAATCAAGGTAGCGATGATTTGATCGTCTATTCAAACGGCCCCGTCACAACGAGAATCGAAATAATTTCGCTTGATTTCAGATCGCCGAGCGATTATTGAAACAGGAGGTTCTAAGTAGGGACGACATGATTGAATTACTTGGGCCTCGGCCTTTCCGTGAAAAGTCTACCTACGAGGAGTTTGTCGAGGGTACGGGCTCCTTCGAAGAGGATACCACATTACCCGAAGGTTTGAAGGAGTGGAACGTGCAAAAGGGGGAATCGTCCAAGGACGGCGACAAGAAGGGCACGGCACCGGAAGCGCAGTCTCCCAAAGCGGCCTTCAGCGACGAACAGCCACAGCAACGACTGTAATTGTAATATTTTAGTCATCTCACAAATGCTTTGTATTATAGTTCGAAATACACAATTATAATAAATTTACGGTTGTTCAACAGTATATCTTCAACTGCATCGGCTGTCGTAATCACTAAAGTTGTCATACTTGGCGTGTGTCAGTCGTGGCGTGTTTTCATGTAATTCAAATTGTACTCCAATTTTTCTCATCTCAGATCCATTTTTATCTTCGTCAACTGGGAATATTTTGTACAAAATAACATGCTCGCGAAGCTTAGGAATTTTAAGATTTTCTCCCTTGTGTTACTTTAAGGGGTTATACCTAGTCAGAAATTTCAAAAAATCGATTTTTGGGTTTTTACATTTTCTGTAAATATTGGAGAATATTCTCTAAAAATTTTAAGTTAATCCGATTGAAATTGACGGAGTTACAGGCGTTCAAAGTACGCTCCGCTCGACCATTAGGAGCAGGTATAATACGACAGTTGCGCGCGGGATGAAGGCCGTTCCTTTCTATCTGCTTTTGTGAGTCATATATTATGTACCGTGACACCGTGATACCGTGACAAGATATATTTGTATTAGTAAATACAAAAAGTTTTCGGCTCCAAGGGGAACGAAGTCCAGAGACCGTTACAGCAGTTGACATCGAGCTGTGCAGTTGACGTTCGCTGTATATTTCGATTTCTAAGTCATTATGGATTTACATAAAGGTTCCAGAGAGTTACAAAAGACGCATAATGTTCGGAAATGAAGACAAAAAGGAAACAATCCTTTAATCCGGAACAGAGTCTTGGTGCGCGTGGCAGTGCGCTTCCGAGAGCGGCAACCTTACCTCTTATAAACATGATTACAAGGCTCTATCTGAAGATGTTTTGAATGCTATTAAACCAATATACCAGGACCTTAGCAAGCAGGAATTATTAGAAAGATGCGTTGGTGGTTTTCATCAAAATAACAATGAGAGTTATAATTAACTCATTTGGAAAATCAGTTCAAAAATTATACCAAGTGGACTAAAAATTGTAGAACTCGCTGCATACATCTCTGCGAGCGTCTTTAACGAAGGTTCCGAGGCATTATTACAAATGTTCGAGACCATGAGGGTACACAGTGGCCCAAACGCCCACCAATATGCGGCGATAGGAAGATGCAGCCAGCATTGAGACGGCCGACCGCCGCGTGCGACAGGCCACCCGGGAAGGAAGAATGCTGAGACGGCAGCATCAACTAGATGTTTTGGGAGACTACAACCTCTTTGGAAAATACACAATATCAGCCTGGAATAGATGACTTTATGTAAGTTAAAAAATGAACGTCTTATTTAAGTGCACACCTGTCTTGAAACTTTAAACGCGTTTTTCTCGAAACCGTATTTTCAACATCGGTGACCAAGATATCTCGAAAACTACTGCATCGATTTATTTCCAATTAGGCACGTTTCTTTTAGATATAATAAACTAGTGCTTGAACGAAGGAATTTTTTTCGATGCATAGTTTTTATTTTCTTGAAAAACGAGCGATATTTTCATCGAAAATCGAAACTTTAACTTTGAACGTCTGCCATTTTGTCCCAAATCAATATTTCGAAAAACTGTTCGTTCACGTACTAGATACTTTAATATATTAAATAAATCTTTTTGAATTTTTTATTTCAGATGATCCAGATTCGAGCAGCAGTGGTCACCGCAAAACTATTTTTTTAAAAGAGCCTTCAGGAGGATGGCCGTATCTTATATAATTATTAATTTTTTTTTTTTTAAATTATGTTACATTCATAAGAATATATCCTCTCGCATAGTCCAACCCAATTTTAAACAAGTCTTATAGTTAATGCAAAAAAATTCCCAAAAATCACCTATTTTTCGGCTTCCTGACTAGGTATGACCCCTTAATAAAACTGTGGATACTTGGTTAATTTTTAGGTAATTATTTTAAAAAAAGCTTTCATTTGACATATTACTTTTTTCGTATCCTTTTGGACTAAAAATGGACGAGATACTTGAAAGAATGATGTTTACGAGCTCAATATTTACTCAATCTTTAGTTTCGCCTATTTATCAGTTTTCACATTTCCCCGAAGAGGTAACCTCGGAAATTACAGAGATATACAGGATAAAATAACTAGTCTAACATGCATGGTCCATTATTTAAGGTTTAGTACTTTAGTTT
Organism: Vollenhovia emeryi; assembly: GCF_000949405.1. Lineage (NCBI taxonomy): Eukaryota > Metazoa > Arthropoda > Insecta > Hymenoptera > Formicidae > Vollenhovia > Vollenhovia emeryi. The sequence continues at coordinate 128,868 of NW_011967088.1, forward strand.
ATTGATAAGAAACATGTCAGTAACACGATCGGCTTTTGCATTACATTACTGGGTACGAATTAATTTATGTGACGTGTGCTGTTTATCGCACACCGCTGTAAATATTATGTAAAATTGCTTTCGTCGACGTCGCGGCGACAGGGTGCCGCGGCTTGCGCTACGAAAAATTTGTAAAAGGTATCCGCCGCTATTCTTATTCGTGGTTCACACGTATGTTGGTCGTGAACGTGTTTGTCGTCGCCCATAAAACACTTTATCCCGCACTCCCGAGCGAGCCATTTTCTCGCATTCTCCCGCGTCAAGCTCAATTCAGCACCTAATGCGCGAAAAATCGAATGTCTGACGATCAGTTCAAGAGTTTTAACGATGTTTAATCGTCACTAACAACGCCCACGCATACAAACATACAAACGCACACGCGCGCACGCACGCACACACACACACACGCACACACACACACACACAGGCGTTGGTACATAATACCCGTAATATCCCAAATAACGAAGAAACATCTAAAGTACTCCGAGAAAGATCGGAGCATCTTTTTTAGACATTTTTGCCGTTTGAGATACGATCGTGTACGATTGTTTTTCTTCAAACAAATCAAATTCATCTCAATATGACGCTGAAATCGATTTTGCTCGTAACGGGTGCTGAATCCGTGGGAAAAAAATGCTCGGAGATGTTGAATACAGTGTCTTTCTTCGAAGGAATAATTGTTCTGTGCTAATTCTATTTATAGGTATCGGCGGTGTAGGTGGTACAGATGCGCGCAACGACATGACGTTATAAATGACTAACAAAGTTTGGTTTGACATTAAAAGGTACGCGCGACGTGTACAATATTTCTAGTTGAAGTTTGGTGTTACATTGTTCCAAAATTGGCAAATTCACCTTTCATCACCATATTGTTCCTCGCGTGCGTGCATCCCTTTGCGGTAGTCCGCCAAGTTTGTCGGTTTTTTTGGAGAAAAAGTTACACGTACCGAATGGCAATATCATTTTTTTTACTACAACGGAGTATTATCTCACTGGTTTTGCATCTAATTGTTGAATTTCTCGGCTCTCAATGACTAGCGATTGCCATAAATAACGTATTGACTGATTTCATATGTTTCCGCGTATATTTCACCGTTGAACGTTGTCTCTCGGGAACACAAAGATTTATGGAATAATTTGAAAGATCGATATTATTCCCATGTTATTTCCTCTGATCGAAAACAGTTGTTTCATCATCTGCTAAACTTCGGCCATTTGTTGCAGCGTGTTTTATTGGAAGAACACTTCGTCTATGCGACACTTATTTAGATGCTGCAGACGACGCTTCTTATTGCGATGCGCTTGCAAACATATCTTACGCACGTCCTCGTAGTTTTGTTCTTTTTTTCCTTTATGCAAAGTTTAAGAGCGGCGACGGCTGTCAAAGAAGTTGATGCTCGTGTTATCAAAAGTAAGCCTCGATCGCGATATCCGTGTCGAATCGCGCGCCAACAGATCGCTGTGTATACTCTCTAAAAATTCTATAAACTTGTAAATTCGAAAGGAGGGAGTTCCCTCTGCAAATTCACTTTTATCTACCACTACGAATTTATACGGTCACAAGTTTCCGACAGTCGCAATAAATTTCTCGTATTTTCCTCATTTAAAAGCCCGGCATAGGCAGATCGGAGTAAACAACTTTCCGCCGCTGCAACCTCGTTTTCTGATCTCATTTGCGTCTCCGCGATAACGCTGTTACAAATAAAAGTTGCGGTGTACCATGGTGGCCAATAATTGTTGAGAATTATTCATCCAGGAAAATAACTTAGGAAATGACGAAGAAGTGTATGGTATTTTTGTTTCATTCGTTTCACTCTCAGTCTCGTCCGACAATTTCTATTATGTAATGTGTGGAGATAAGAGTGAATGCCATAAATCGTTAACCCACGAGCGATACAAGCTGCACTGCGACGTGGATTATCATATTCGGGTATAAATCGATGAACACTCTTCTCCTTTCTTTCCCCCCGAATCTTTTTCCTTCGGCATGTATAAATTTGGCACCTGTACAAGACCCATACAGCACACAAATGTTGAATCAACATCTCAAAAACGTTCCATTACAATATTGTTATATTGCAGCAATGTTACGAAATGTAGATTCAACGTTGAAAAATATTGCAAGAACGTCTAATGTCCGCTAAATTGTAATGTTTTGTAAACGTTACAACTCAACATTCAGAAAACATTGTTAAAATATATTGAGTTAACATTGCTCGCGTTTAGCAAAACATTTTTTTACAACTATTGGAAGTTTTCTGTGCTGAAATTGGATTATTTCTCTAAAAGTAACACTGTCATCGAAACAAATTTGATGAAATTCGTGATTTCTTTGAAAAGGACCATACAAGTTTTATGTGCACTTGTAGGTAATGTCAAGATTTATTAACTTGTCAACCTTACTAATTAACTAAACACAACATGTCATAAGAACATTTCTGGAATAATGGAACATTTCACGCTTATTTGAATATTCTTAAATATTCTGTAAATATTCCGGAATATTTAGAAATATTCTTGGGATGTTAATTTTGAATTTTAGGAACATTTCATAAATATCCCAGCATTATTTAGCGATAACTGGGTACTATACGTTTTCTTCGATATGCAGACATTTTCTAAAAAACAAATGGACACATAATAGCAATGATTCGCAATTGAGTATTAAAAAATAATAATTTGTTCGCTATTGTTTTAACGTTGCAGCAACATAAAGAATCAATGTACAAAAATTAACTTAGATTCAACGTTGAAAACATATGTGTACTTCAACATTCAACATTGCAACATTTT
>NW_011967088.1:132679-134865 GCF_000949405.1 Vollenhovia emeryi
AATCGGGACCGTAGTCAATTGCAACGTGGTCAATCGGGACCGTGGGTAATTGCAACGTGGTCAATCAGGACCGTGGTCAATTGCAACGTGGTCAATCGGGACCGTGGTCAATTGCAACGTGGTCAATCGGGACTGTGGTCAATATTAATGTGGCCAAACGGGACGCTCCCCAAATTTTGAAGGCAAAGAGACTACAGATTGCGACTACAGGAACTGATATATTTGACATGTTGCCAGCATGCCAGCAGAAATATAACAAAATTTGTTCACATAACTGGACCTGCTCGGTTTCTACCGACAATCTGTTGACGGGGTTTCTGATAAATCTGCTGCCAATCTGTTAACATTTTGCTAACTGGGGGAAATTCCCTCATATAGGTCACGACCCTCTTTCCATGTTTTCGAAGCGCTACCCAGCGAGAAATGACTTGTCGATCGACGTCGAAATGAAGTCGAATCGACGTCAATATGACGGTTTCGATGTCGATACAATGTCGTTTCGACGTCGATCGACAATTCATTTCTGACTGGGTACAGTTGCATGAAAAAAGAGGATTATGCCATCTCGAAGTGAGAACCTACTCTAATATCCTCACATCTTGATAAACAGAACTTGTTTATAGTAAATTGTAGATGCTACAACCTAAAGGAATAAATCTGCTTCCTCGGAAGACTCTGGGGATTTTTTTCTATTTTTGAGATTACAAAAAAAATCAGCGATTCAAAATACATAAGAATAGGTCAGATTCTCAGCAGAGGGCATTTTAATTTTTTTTGTGGGCCTGTTATTTTCGAAGTTTGTTCCGTTGGAAAAAGTTAGCAAATAGCGTACTCCAAATCTCGATTATTTCCCGTTAATTTTTTTAATTGTTCACCGAAGAGCTGCTCGTTTCGTTTGTCCTCGGTGCGAAAAAAGGATCCTTGCGGATCCGTGATCGGGGATTATATCGCGGTTTTGTCAGTTCGCTCCATCTGCCGATTATCTCTTCTTTTTTTCTTTTTTCCCCCCATTTTCCCCCCTAAATCTTTGATCCCAAGACAGTGTTAATCTGAAATGGCAATCTTCCCAGCGTTTCTACAAAACTATACGATTTATCGAGTAAATATTTATAGATTTCGAAAGTATCATTAACTTAGCACTAATTCGCTAATCAAGTATATCGTACAATCACTAAATTATTGCTTTGTCGTACCTTGTATCACACTAATCTAAACCCTATGTGTTTCTTTACGCGCTTTTTTCCTTCTTTTTCTCTCTCTCTCTCTCCTCTCTCGTTCTTGTTTTTTTTCGAAAAGCCAGGTTTAGCGGTGATCATGCCTGCTTCCACACAAAATTCGTGTACATGTGCACGCGACAAATGCGTGCGCGAGACGTTTTCACACATATCTTCTCAACACATAAAATTTACGGCGACAGTTCTTGCTTCCCTTCTCTTTCTCCTTTCCGTTAATTAATATAATAAATCCGATAAATGTAACGATCGGCAGAATCACTTGAAATTCTCTCGTTTCGACTGCCGTTCTCCTACTTTCAGAACGCGAAGCGAGATGAAGGACTGACGCAAGAGTGATTTTATGAAATTTTTACTGCATCAAGGAAAGTCAACGCGTGTTAAAGCATTGGTCATCAAACGAGACTATTACAGCCCTCGGGAAAATATACCTTAGAAAACCTTAAAATTTTACTTTAGAAAAATAAGAAATATGAAAAGTAAATTTGGACACTAAACTTTTATTTAAGGTAAACTCAAAACTTATTTTAAGAATTTAACAGAAAACTTTAAGAACTGTGAAGAGTATGTGATATAATTTATGGCCCTCTAGCGGGAACTTCGACAGGCTTTGCTATCTAAAATTTACTTAAAGTGTCCAAAATTACTCTAAAATTTCTTAAGTAAACTCTTAGGTTTGATAGATTGTTTTTAAAAACCTTAATTTTGTTTAAACCCATACAGCACCAAAGCTTTCAGAAACATTTCAAGCAAACATTGTTGCAATGTTGCAATGTTTCTGAAAGCTTCGGTGCTGCATGGGAAGTAAATTTTCCCAAGGGACGAGTTAGAAATGTCGAAAAGTGTTAAATTGAAAACTTGTACAAACGAGCGGTCCTTGAATTTCAGTGTGATTCAATCAATCACTACATGTATGTACATACATCTATATATATATATAGTTTTAATATATAT